>NC_142193.1:25757115-25913461 GCF_026936395.1 Plectropomus leopardus
CATGGAGTACATAAACGGAGGAGATCTCATGTATCAGATTCAGCAGGTCGGCAAGTTCAAAGAGCCCCATGCTGTGTGAGTACACACACACACACCCTCACTCTCACGAGCAGCTTTTATAAAGGAGATACATTCTTATGTCATCATAACAGAAGGATCTTAATCCTGTGCTTATAGCTGTTTCACAGTATCGTAATGCTTTTTTTAAAAAAAAAAAATCATGTTGAATAAGCCATCAGCAGTTTGACGGGCTCAGGTGATGGATGAGCAATTCGAGCAGAGCCTCAGGGTTAAATATGTTGTTCGCCCCGATGCACGTTGCTGCTCTGAAGAACTTCAAAGAAATGAAAGTAATCCAGGGGTTCCTACGAGTTTTCAATGTGTGGTAGAATACCTCCAAAACTGCAGAATATAATTAAGGTGGCTGGCAAGATCACTGGTGTCAAGTCAAACCAGCGGGCTGACATATTTGACAAGCGGGCTGTCGGAAAAGCGAGAACTGTGGAGGAGTTTGCCCTTCATCTGCTTTATAGGGAATTAGAGTTTCTTCCCTCTGGCAGAAGGTTTAGACTGCTGAAGGGCAAGTCGAACGGGGGTGAGGAACTCTTTTATCTGAGGCCATCGACTTGTTCTACTTTGTTTAATTTATTTATTAGACAATAGTCAGGATATTCTTCTCCGTGGATGATGATGATGCCGTGAACTTTTCTCTCAGTTTCTTGTCTTTTGCATTTTGTACTCTTGCATAAGTTTGTTTTGCATCTAAAGACATGTTGGTGTCCTGCTGCATTTGGTCATCATGCTGATTACAGATGAAATGCAACAAGCTCTAAACAGGCTCTGTATATCTTACAATACAGCAAGCTATGCCAAAAAAATTCGCCATTTGTTCAGAAACAGAGCTGATTTTCCTACGCTCAGTAGGAAGCAGATATTTAGGCCATCTTCTTGTGCATCTTGGATTATGGTGATTTTACAGTATCATATTATCACTCCTCTGCCTCCACTTTGGCCCTCTTTGCACCCGGTATTAACATGCGTCCTGGGTGAGCAGTTTACCACATGACAGCTCTGAGCACAGATGTAAGTGCAACAGATGCTTCCTCAAATCGTCTTGAGGTCGTGTGGTTCAGATTCATAGGTGGTCTGGGCAACATTCTCTCAGCAGTGTGTATGCTGATGTGTCCTGGGCCACACTGAAAGATTGCCCTCTCAGCTGATATCCTTCCTTAACTGACTCAAAACTGTCTGTTGCTGCCATCACACAGCACAGCGCTGAAGGACTGTCCTCGGGGGTGCTCTCCTCCCAGGCCGGGGAACAGTCAGTTTAACGTTTGCCCGGTTTGTAGCGCTAACACAGCAGCAGCCACAACACAGAAAATCAAACCTGCTCCAAAAGTTTCTGAGTCAGTATGCAATCGTGATTGACCCAACATGAGGTCCTATTTATTTTTATATATGCGACAATTTCAGATGAAAAAAAGGCCTCAGTGTGCAAAGGCCTTAAGACCTGTTCCACACTGGCAACTTTTGCCGTCAGGTTAAGTCCATTTTTAGGGGACAACGCTGCAAACTGAGGCTAACCCTGCTTCAGAGCAGGGCCAGCAAGCCCCAGGCTGAAGTCAGGGTTAGCCCATTTGAAATGTGTCTCCGAGTGTGAACGGTTTCTTAGCCCCAGGCTAACAGCTCCCCTGGCCTCTGGTTAAGAGCAGTGTGAAAAGCCTCATAATAACTTAATTGTACCTGTAGGTCCATTTAAAACTAATTAATAAACTACTCTGCTCTCGAGCTTTTTTATAATTATGTTCTGTTGTCTGTCTGTTTGTTTTCACATCATTATTTTCTGTTTGTATGTATTTTTGTTTTAATTGTCTTTTCAACATAGTGAATCCTCCAGATTTAAGTAAAGGTTAAATGAGTGAAACATAAAACTCTCCATGCCATCAAAATCACATCTTTTAGATGCACTTTGCAAACAGATGCAGATTGTGCACACCCACGCAAACACACGCGTAAACATAGTTGACTGCGGAGTCAGTGTGTCCAGACTCCTCCTGTTGATCTTATCAGCTGCTCTCTGGCCTTGAAGAGACAGCACTGACCTTTATGCAGACACATACAAACACACACACACGACCGCGCAAGCACACACACACACACACACATTATCTGTCCTGTCTCTCAGACTCTCTCTAATTACTGTTTTTGTTTCTGTCTGTGTGTGTGTAGATTCTATGCTGCGGAGATAGCCATTGGTCTGTTCTTTCTACATCAAAAGGGCATCATCTACAGGTAACCTCCACCCCACAACATGCTAAATATATAACACAAAATAAAAATATATATATCTTATGGAGGATTTGAAATGTATTTATTTAAATGTATTATTGTTTATAGCATTTGTGAAATTGTTTTGGTAGTGAATGAATTACTCGCAAGCCCCAACACATTTTACACCTTTAATAATACCAGTTTGAAAAGCAGCCACTTTGTACTGAATTTGTGTCTTAGTCATTGAAATACTTAAGTTTTGTATATATCTAATAATTTTGACTTTACACAGTTCATTTCAGCATGTGAGTTTTTCAAAGTATTTTTGGGTGCTTTGAGCACCACAAGCTAGTAAGACATCTCTATGGCCGACATCTCCAACACTAACTCACACCAAAACAATCTAGATTGATAAATAACACTACAGGTAAGAGGAAAAATATGTAGTTTTGATTTGGAGTGAAATGTCCTTTTTACATTAGAACTGCAGCAAAGGAGTTGAAAATAATGTATACTAACATGTAATATTTTTCTGAATATTTGCCTCATCCCCAGCAGCCGCTGAGGAAAAGAAGCTTTTTGACCTTTAGACTTCAGCTGCAATTAACTGATTTCTGCTGTTTATAATATCATGCCGAGAATCAGCCTGCGCAAATGCTGCCGTCCTCCCAACTGCAAATCAGAATCTGTCATCTGGTTTAGTGTAACTGCAGCTCGACCTCTTGGATTAAGCAGTGCATCATTCCCTATTAAACTCTCACTAAACTGGAAAAGAAAGACGCAGAAGAGAGGAAAACTTTAGAGATGATGAGCCTTCATGGTTCATGTGAGGTTGTGAATTGAGATACTCTAAAACAAAAGAGGGCTTATAACAGGCAGCGCCGGTGGTATAAAATGTTATGCATTTCAAGTCTCCTAAATCAGCGCAGTTTTGTTATGAATGTCCTGTGAATGTATGAAGGCAGATTCAAAACAAGACAACACAATATACAGTACAAATGTAATGTTGGCTCCTTATTTTGCTGCTCTTGTTTTGCAGTTTATATTATCTGACATCAACAGAGTACAAGATCATATCAGTTCTCCTGATGTCTTTGTAAGAAGTGAATGGGTCATTATCTGTGCTCACGCTCACTTCTCACGTTGTAATAAAATAGACTCAATCTAAATGTCCACCCTCCAGATTTGCAGACTGAGCCCTGGTGGACTTCAGTCGTACATACTGTGACGTGTTTTCTGTCATCACGTGAAGTCTGCAAGGGCAGAGACTGCTGCCCCTGAGACGGGCCTTGAGTCTGCTTCACTCGTTGCCGTGGAAACATTTGAGTGACAACTACAGTCATGTACACATTGATCGCTCCTGTCATATTCTGCTCATCTGTCCCTGCAGATAACGTAATATAAATCCCATGTGTCAGCTTTCTTTTTTTAAATGACATTCACACCTTCTTATACAACATATAGACGACACATATTTTTCATGATGTGGTTAAAAATTAATTCTGGCCTAAAGGATTCAAGTAACATTTTAATACAGTAATTCATCATAAGTTTGTTTTTTAGTTACCATTTAGAAAAAGGAGAGCATTATGTCTCTATAGCTTTGAATTTTGGGTAATTAAACTGTGAAGTCCAGTATAGTCTGCACCCTGAGCAGACTCTATGGAAGTCTGCAGAGAGTCCACTTGAGTTCCCTTGTGGACTGGATGAGTGGTGGATTTGGACAGCCCTCAGCTAAGTCTGTGCGTCTACAAGTGCAGTTAGGTCCAGAGTTTTGGATTCAGTCACAGACTCAGGACCACCACTAGTCTCCTAAAGGGAAGGAGCAGTGGTGAAACCCACATGACACAGATACAAGTAATGATTTCAGATTGTCTCGTTTCTAAAGTGTCTCTGGTTTCCCTTCTGTAGAGATCTGAAGCTGGACAACGTGATGCTGGACTGTGAGGGTCACATTAAGATAGCAGATTTTGGCATGTGTAAAGAAAACATGACCGATGGAATCACCACCAAGACCTTCTGTGGGACACCAGACTACATCGCTCCTGAGGTGGGTGGGTGTGTGTGTGTGTGTGTGTGTGTGTGTGTGTGTGTGTGTGTGTGTGTGTGTGTGTGTGTGTGTGTGTGTGTGTGTGTGTGTGTGTGTGTGTGTGTGTGTGTGTGTGTGTGTGTGTGTGTGTGTGTGAGGTGTGTGTGTGAGGTGTGAGTGACGTGATGTTTCTGGCCTGTAGCAGGTTGTATTTTAGCTCATATTTAGCTCTTTGAAACCTGGAGCTACATCATTTGTCTTATGCTGCTTTCAGATGTTTTTCACAAGTTTTTAAACCTTTGAACTGTGATGGTTTGATTTCTTTCAAAAACATGGAAAAAAAAGGTAATTAGTAATTTGGCAAATAATAAGAAATGTTCCACAAAGTGCAAAATATGTAATTAATTATTAAGAGATGTAGGGGGGAAATAATAGAAACGCAGCTCGGGGAAAATTATTATAGCTGCTTTATTTATAATTACCATAAAAACATATTTTAAATTATGGCATAGAAAATTATGATAATTTTAAGCACTTTTTTCCTTCGTTGTTGTTTTCTTTTTAACTCTCTTCTTTTCTTTTTTACTACATTTTCTGTTAGTTGTTTTTGCTTGTTAATTTTTTGGATCATTTCTTTCTAGGTTGCCTTCATCTCGTGTTTTTGAAAGAAACTGATCAAATTTATTGAGGTTTAAAGAGTTAACAAGTATTCTTCTCACACTGTATCGTCCCCCACCTTAGTGATTAAAGTCTCTTATATTTCAGATCATAGCCTACCAGCCGTATGGAAAGTCTGTGGACTGGTGGGCCTTTGGAGTATTGCTCTACGAGATGCTGGCGGGACAGGTCAGTCCATGTGTGTGTGTGTGTGTGTGTGTCTGTAGTAAGTTTTATGAATAGAAGTATTAACAAGGTTCCCACAGTCATGGAAAACCAGGAAAAGTCATGGTATTCAAAAATCTTGTGAAGTCATGGAATTAGTAAAATCCTTGAAAGTTTTGGAAAAGTCATGGAATTTTGTTTTATGTGTTGAAAACAGCGAACCAAAATTTTTCAACCAAAATTTTCCATAGATAACCTTCCACAAAGTGTAACATTAAGGTGACTTTATTTTCTGTGGCTTTGTTACAATTCTTTGGTACAAGTTACTTTTTATGTTTATGTCAACTTTTACTCCACCACATTATCTAAATGAAATGTAGACTTTTACTCCACTATATACCCGTTAAGCATTTAAGTTACTTACAGCAAAACAGGGAAGGAAGGGAGAATGAATGAAGGAATGGGAGGGAAGGAAAGGTTGGATTTTGTTCTATAAGTCCTCTAAAATTTAAAAAGGACCTTGTTTTGCTTCATGTACGCTTCGCTTTTCTATTAACCGCATTTACTTGAACTTTTACTTTTAATATTGTACATTTTACATTTATTGTACATTTAAGTACATTTAATGTCATAAAATTACTTTTGATACTGAAGTACAGTAAATATTAGATACTCAAAGACTTTTACTCAAGTAATATTCTAATAGGTGACTTTAACTTCTACCAAAGTCATTTTCTGGTAAAAAAAAAAAAAAAAAAATTCTGTACTTTTACTCAACTATGGCTTTCAGGTACTTCACTAACCAATGTTTTTACCCAAATTGCATTTTTCCTCCATGTATGCCAGCCTGGAATCATGTTTGTATAACAGCAGGCATGTAGGGTAAGAAAAATAATGTGTCAGTGTGATTTAACATGTAGCGTCATGAATCCCAAAGTTTCCTTCCTACTGTTTTTTAATTTGTACCACATTTTGTAGATTGAGCAGTTTGCATATGTATGTTAGGACATTCAGTTGTTTCTCAAAGCACCAGTGCGGACTTTGGTTTGGTCCATGTCCTCATTAGAGTATAGCATACAGTTCTGTTTCTGTTATACTTTGTGAATGGTCATGGACATTTTATTACAGGTCCTTGAAAAGTTATGAAAAAGTGTGTAGGAACCTTGTATTAATCCTGGTAAAAAAGTGAAACTCCTCCTTTAACAGCATTTGTATTCATGACTGAATGTGACAAAAAACAAACACTCATGACCGTAGCCTTTAAAATTTGACATTGTGTAATGAAAGGTTAGCTCTTAAATTATACCCCTTGATGAGTTTTTCTCTCAAGGCATTAATAATTGTTAGAGCAGATGTGACATTTTCAAATCCTGGATATCTCAATTGGAGTGCATATTGTGAATTTGTGAGCATCACAGGCCTGCGGTGTTTTTATTCCGAGGAGTTTAGACCAAAAAAAAACGCTTTTAATGATTCAATTTAAATGTCCTCTGCTTGTCCTGTCCTGCCTTCTACTTGTCCTCCCTCCTCCACTCCTCTCCTCTCCTCTCCTCTCCTCTCCTCTCCTCTCCTCTCCTCTCCTCTAGCCTCCATTTGACGGCGAAGATGAGGATGAGTTATTTCAGTCCATTATGGAGCATCACGTCTCCTATCCCAAGTCAATGTCCAAGGAGGCTGTCGCTATCTGTAAAGGGGTGAGTGTACACAGACTCACAAACACACACACACACACACACACACACACACACACACACACACACCACAAGTCCTTGTCCGTCTCGCAACCTTGCCCCCTCCTCACAAAATCTCTCTTTAATTCCGTCTTGCTCCCTCTCTCGTCACTCTTTCTCACTTTCACACAGACGAGAGAATTGGGAGGGTATTAAATTTGTTTGAGGAAAGGAAGCAGGGACAAGAAGATGGAGGAGGTGAACAGTGGAAGGAGGAAGAGAAGGAGGCAGAGAGGGACATCAAAATTATCTGCATAATTAAAACCATTGTGGGGGAACATTTATTTGGAGTGAAACAACATTGTCTGCTCTCGCTATCTGTCCTGCTTCCATCTTCCTCTCTCTGTGTCTCTCTCTCTCTGTCATAACGCTCTACTTTTCCGTCCTTCTCTCTCTGCAGTGTTCATTGTTAAGCCGCTGTTTTGCTTTTTTCATTGTACATCCTCTCTATCTCCCTCACACACACAGACATGCACACTCACACACACGTATTCTCTCTCTTTCTCTCTCTCACACACACATACGCTCGCGCGCGCACACACACACACACACACACACTGCACTGCTCTAATAGCCTAAGACTGTGCTGCTCAGTTGACTGTGGAAAGTCCTCGTCAGAAAATACTGGCCAGTACCAAATGATGCCCTGACACTTCCCAACTGGACTGGTGTGTGTGTGTGTTTGATTGTGTGTGTGTGTGTGTGTGTGTGTGTGTGTGCGCGCATGCGTGCGTGCGTGTGAAAGAGAGAGAGAGCTGATTACTGCTATAAACGGAGTGGGTCCTCTCTATCAAACCACCACCTCTTTGTCTCATCTCCTAACTTAACGCTTCACTGACCACGACAACCTGCACACAAACACACACACACACTCTCACACACTATGAGGATGTGCAGTATGTTTAGATACACAGTCAGTCCTTTTACACAGAGCAGGTGATTTTATCTGCTTTGAGGACTAAGTGCTCCCTTCTTCACTGTAACTCACATATGCACAAACACACAGGCATTAAATAATTATGACATCAGTTAACAATCATCATTTAAGATAAGATAAGATAAAACTATTAATCCCACACCGGGGAACAACACAGGACAACAGCTCAAGAGTCAGGAGCAAGAGTGAAAAGCAAAAAAGTCATTGAGTGCTTAAAAAAAGGAAAAACATTACAAAAATAAAAATTGGATTCAATAAAATAAGCTGTATGTAACATTCAGAGCATTAATATAGCAGCAAACAACTATTTGTCATGTGTTAAAATATAGAGTTTACCCGTGTTTGAAAAACCCGCATCCAAGCTAATTTTTGTGGGAAAGCGGTATGATTGGCTAGTACTCATTGCTTTTTTGGTTTGATTGGTTAGGTTTAAGCAAGAGGAGTGAGATTGTGTAAGGGTTTTTTTTTAGAATATTGCGGTTTTGGAATAATGGTGAATGGACTTGCACTTGCAAAGCACTTTTCTAGGCATCTGATCACTCCAAGCGCTTTCACAGTGCGAATCACATTCACCCAGCTCAGACTCTGAGTCATAGATATGCTCTGAATGTCGCATACAGCTGCTTTAACAAGGTATGCACAGTTGTTTTACTAATTTTGTCTGAAGCTCCTTCCTCACACAAGCACACACACACACACACACACACACACACACACACACATGTATATTAACATCAACATACAGTGCAGGCTTCAATTAAGACATATGTCCCCAGCAACATGACGTCCTCCCACAAAATTTTAAGGCAAAGGCATTTATAAGCAAATTGATTACAAATATGTTTCATGGGACACACACACAAACACACACACAAACACACACACAGGCTGATTTATGTATTAGTGATGATTACTGGGTTGTAGAGCTACAACAGTGGATATTCAGCGGAGCATGAAAGCTCGCCTCCGTCCACCCCCACAGCTCCCACTGCGCCCTGCCAGCACTGCCCGGGTTAACTCAATGCATGAACATGTGTGTGTGCATGTCAGTGTGTGTTTGTGTGTGTGTGCATGTGCTTGTGGACTACATGAAGCTTTCCTTTGACAATGCTACAAGATATTTCCATTTTGAGAAAGAAAAAAACGACATCATGTTAAGTTCATTCTTCAGTACTCTGTAGTGAATTCCGTGCAGTCTGTGAACATCGTGGTGTTGCGTTTAACTGTAGCTTGAATAGACCTTTGCTTTAATTTAGTGGTATAAATGTGTTTTGTAAGAGTAGGTGTTGCTGTTTTTAAATAACAGATGGAAATCTGGGACATCCTGTGTGAAGATTTCATTCAGAGTAGGACTTTAGTCAAAGAAAAGTTCATAAAAGTCCTAAAAGTTTCTAATCCACAGACCATATTGTTAGAAGCAGGGACTATTGTCTTTGACCAGTTGCCTTTGTTTCAAGGTGCGCATTTTCTTTAATATAATTAGGATAGCGCTCCTGCTGACACACTGTGCAGCACTGAGGTCCTGTGCAGTAGGCTTGTGGTTTGCGTGTATGATAGTGTGTATAAGCATGTGTGTGGAAATGGAGTGATCAGAGACATTTCCACTCCCCTGCTTTCACTCTGACCAGCATCCATATTTCATAGCCTGCAATGGGCCACACTTACACACACACTTACACACACACGTGTGCGCGCACGCACACACACACACACACACACACACACACACACACACACACACACACACACACACAATAAATATGCAACTATTGTATATTCTGTAGTGCTGTAGTGTAAGGTACATGATGTCCTCAACCACATAATACTACAGCAAAGACTAATTGTGCAAGTATGTCCTTACACATCCAAAGGAACACACACACACACACACACACACACACACACACACACACACAGAGAGCCCTTTTTCAGTGCAATAGTGAATTCAGTGTTCTGCAATGCAAGAAGCATGGCTCAGTTTTCACAAAGTGTAATCACCAGTATGAAATTGCAGTGTATTGATAAAGCAGAGGAAAGGATGTTTAGAGTTTTACTTAAAGTAAAAATGTCTCGACACCTTTGATGGGTCAGGCAGTCACAGTACACAGTATACACAGTAACAGAGGTGGCACACTAGGCCTGCTGCAGTAGTCAGTGTCACTGGTGTTATGGAGATTTGACCAACAAGACGATGGCAGAGAATTTGGTGTCAAAGAGACAAAGCGCCTATTAGCATTAATAGCATTATTTCAAATTTAAACCCAATAGTTGTGGCGAATCTTATAACATTAATGAAGAAAAAGGAGTTGGTAACATTGCTAAGAAGTTGCAGATGTGCCGCTCTTCGTCTAACAGCTCAGCATGGCTGCTAGCTGTTGTTCCATTGCCCCTGCAATATTTCAAAGTGATCAACTGTCGACAAGTGCCAAAAATGGCCGCTGTCTTGTTTTCATTTCTGATGAACGATAGTGCTGATCTCACTGACAAACACATTACATTACCTGTGACTACTTCATAATAAAAGTCAGATTTGGGAGTTTGGGAGCAGTGCAGCAGTGGAGCTGAAATATGAACCAAAACTGCAGTGCATCACCTGATCTGCATAAACACAAGAACCCTTCCAACAAAAACAGCTTTGTTTTGAGTCACAAACTTGCTAAATAGCGTATGGTTATTTTTTATGACCTGGAACATATTTGTATATTTGTAAATGATTTAATTGCCTATCACTGGAATTATCACATTGTTTTTTCTACTGCCAACCTGCATGGAAATAACGCCCAGAAAATCAAAGAGATACCACGATTGTGCAGGAGCTCAGTAAGCCCAGTTTTACCAGAAGACAAAGTAATATAGCAGCCCATTAATATAGAGTGACCCGAGCGACTAAACCATATCGTTCTCACATATGCCATTATTTCCTGCAATCAGTGACCTGTTTTCGGTCTGGCTGCTTTGTGGTCCACTGAGTGTGTCGTCCTCCCTCCCTCAGTGCACGCAGTGAGGAAGACAGCAAATACACTAAGACTCCCTTCAAAGGAGAGCAGCTACTGTAACTGTACTGCCACAAGATTTATGGCTAGACTAAAAAACAAAAAAATGCAGAAGAGGTCTTAAAAGATGGAAAATCTACTGTGAAAGCACAGGCGTGGTTTTAAGTGTTGGCCACACTGGGTCGCCTTGAAACTGTTGTGCATGCACGTCTCAAGAATATGAGTCAGACAGTCAATCAGTAAAGGCTATCGACTCACTGAGGCCATAGAGAAAGAAAGACGTCGACACAGACGGGGAGACAGTTTGGAGGCAAAGTAAGGAGAAGGAATGGATACAGAGAGAGAGGGTGAGATTATCATTGCTGCTGTAGAAAATATTCCAAACAACAATTATATTTGTTTTATATAAAATATTCTTAACTCCATCGTTGACTTTTTGCATGCCTGTTAATTTAGGTGTGTGTGTGTTTGTGTGTATGTGTATGGATGAGTAAGTGAGTGTGTATGCAATTATCTCTGAGCAGCTAATGTGTTTGTGTGCACACATTCATGCGTGTGTGTGTGTGTGTGTGTGTGCGTGCAGTGTAAGGTTGACTGACCCGTGGAAAATGTTATTTTAGTTCTAATGTAATGAGTTATGACTGCTGCTCCTAAGGGAGGCACACCCCACCTACACACACACACACACACACACACACACACACACACACACACACTGACGTCACTAGCCTTGATGCTTTTCTTAAGGTTTTGTGTGGACAGACATCGTAAACGGTCCTTAATTATGCCTCTGGAAAACTTCTATGGTAGAAGAGAAAACTGCAACAACGGTTATTCATTTCTCTGCAGGCGGTGAGTTGGTGGCTCACATTTAGTCATAAGTAAGAGACGTCTATGATGATAGATTGATGATAGATGTTTAAAAGAAATAAAAGAAAAAATGAAGGTGAGGAAATCAAAGTAATAGTAATGATGTGTATTTATAAATAGAGATGAATGGGAGAAGGACTCAGAAACTGAGACGCTGGGGAAAAGAGACAGGAATGAATGAGATGAAACTTTAATGATGCCAGAGGGGAAATTTGGGGCATCAGAGCAGCACACTGTTGAGTGCAGATCAGATACAGACCTGCCTCATACTTTAGGATTATGCCTAAAGTTCGTCTTATGTAAATGTGACGATCAATACATTACAAATCATAAAAAAAATGTAATAATTAACGGCATTAAACTTGCTATCTGTCAGCTGGCTAATAAATCATGCAACTCTATTCTTTTATGTTCCTGATTTTGTGTAAAAATGTATTGGAGCTCGTATGAGCTTATGAGTTGTGATTTGTGAAAAATGCTTCCTGAAATTATGTCAATGTTTCCCTTAGCAACCACATTATAAAGTAAGTAAGTAAATTGCTCATTTAAGTTTTTATCTTAACCAAGGATGGCAAAGTCAGCGACTACGTTGCCTTCCATTGGAAATAATGATGGCTAGTGCGGTGGCTGCCATAGAAATCAACCTGCTATTGTTTTGAACATCCATCGCCCTGCTTCTTGGAACGTTATCGTCTGAGAAGAAGTGGCATAACATCACTCAGTGGAAACACAGTCATCTTGCAACTATGTTTTATCGAAAATATCGCTCAAGTTTTACGCAAATCTGTCAGGGAAACTCCCCTAATGAAAAACAGGACATGACAAATTTAGCTGAAAAGGCACAAAACACATGTAACATGAGACAGGAAAGATCGTGGAAAGAAAGGAAGGAAGGACTTACAGTAAATCTCCTCTTCTCTTCACTGTGTCTGTCCAGCTGATGACGAAGCATCCAGCGAAACGGCTGGGCTGTGGTCCGGAGGGGGAGAGAGACATCAGGGAGCACAGCTTCTTCCGCTACATGGACTGGGAGAAACTGGAGAACAAGGAAGTGCAGCCGCCGTTCAAACCCAGAGCTGTAAGTCTGACCCCACTGAATGCGACTTGACCCCAAATACAATTACCTTGAGTGGTACAAGGGGTTAATTAGCCACCCAAGGCAGCAGAAACCTGGAGTTTAATTCCTGTTGGTGGTTAAATTCCAGATTTTCTCTATTTTACTTCGACACCTATCTCTTCTTTTTCTGAAATTTCAGTCATCTTTTCACTTCCAATGTGATGTTTTTGTCTCTTTCCCCTCAACTGTATGGGACGATACACACAGGTAAGTCAAGCGATGATGGTTTCGAATATGTTGGGATGAGTGTCGATGATAGTAATACTGGACATGTTTGTTGATAATGGTGGTTGTGCAAATGATGAGATCAACCCAATCTCCAGCAAAAATGTTTGCACTAAACGTTTCTGCAAACTGTGGATGCATTACATTTGCACATATTTATGTAGCAGATTTGTAGAAACTTTGTTTTTTAACAATGCTGTACTGAAGGTGTGGTCAGGTTAAGGCACAAAAAACAAGGGCTGCCCCTTGAATGTCGGAGGTTCGAAACATCAGTCAGAGTTTTTTTGTTTAGTTTTGTTTTTTCGAGTCATTGTGCTGTGCTGTGCAGTGTACTTCTTGGGACATTTTGGTCCCCAGATTTTACTGCAGAGTGAATCCTCTTGACTTTCAAGCTTCATGCAGGCAGGAGCACGGTGAGACTGTCCTGTAAGGTGAAGAAGTGGTGAATCTACAGCTCACAACTTAAAATGATACCATCTCTGACTTTTGTTTGATGTCTGCTGCATCTCGTTTGACTGGCATAATGCTGAGGTGAGTACAGCCATTCAAAGAACAATTGGTTATGGTTAGGAAGAGATCGTTGTAAACACCAACGTTCGTTGGCTCAAACGCTGCTGGGAAAGGCAGTGTTATGGTTTGCAGAAACGTACAATGTGAACATTTTCTTCCAGTGACTGGGCTGATGAGAAAGGTGCAGTGATGAATATGGGTCAAATGAGTAACACACTGAATATGGTGAAGATTTCAGCAATTACAGCAATGAACAGAACAACAGTAATGAAGAAGATAACCCCGATTTAGACTGTGGTGGTGAAGATTTGTAGATTTTGGAAACCAGTTTTGAGTTTACATTTGTTGAATTGTTTTCAGCTGTCGAGCTAAAATGGTACATTGGCGTCCCCGATTTGGTGCAGTGGCGTTCTGCATGAGCTAAAAAGCTTTCGATGGGGTGAGAGTGAGTTTAGAGTTGCCCTCAAGGGAGTAAATGGACATCCATTCTCAAGTAACGGTGACCTGAAACAACTGTGCATTTGTGTTTGTCTTTGCTGTGCTTTTTTTTCCTGCAACAAATTTAGTTTGATCATAACTAGAGCCAGAATGATGTCATCTCATACTAAGACACACACACACACACACACACCATAATGTGCGCACACACTTACACAGCCTGAGGCCAAACTGCTGCTGAAGAGTTTTTCTGAGTTGAGCTTTTCATGCAGCTGTCTTGGCCCGCTGGGTGGGTGGGTGTGTGTGTGTGTGTGTGTGTGTGTGTGTGCGTGCGTGCGTGCGTGCGTGCGTGCGTGCGTGCGTGCGTGCGTGCGTGCGTGCGTGTGATCGGTAATGCTGCCCGTGGGTATGCACTCTTTTATGTGTATTTGGGTCTGTGTGTCGTTTGCATGTGTGGGTGATAGAGGTCACCATCAGGACCTGGCTGTGTTTTAACACTGAGGTGTGTTTTTCTGCCGAGTCCTCTGATGTGACTACTAACATATGTTGTCTGATCTCTTCTTCTCTCTTCTCTACTTCTGTATCGGCCTCTTTTTTCTGTTTGATCTCGTCTTTCTAACAGCTCTCTTGTCTTTCACCTCTCCGTGCTGTCGCTTACTATCTATCTCTGTCTTTTTGTCTTTCTCCTTCCCTCTAAGAACAAATAAGGTTCGGATTTTTTTTTTTTTTTCTGAAGAAGCGTTGTGTTTACCCTGCATAAAAGTTTAGAGTTCAGTTTAGCATCTGAAGGTGGTTCTTTGATCTTTTTTTGGTGAGCAATGTTTGTTGTTTTAAAGTGGGACTTGCTATATTTCTGACTAAAAATCGCTTCAAACCATTTTTCTTCAGAGTGGTATGTGATGGTGTTTTTGTGCAGTGGATTGTTTATGAAGGATCTTTAATGCTTTCAGAATCCATTTCACTGATTGAGGTGGCACTTTGGTCAGAAGTTGGTGTCCTAACTGTTTGTGATTACGGTCTGTTTGTGGTTTCACACACAGAATGTGAATGAGTCTATTGGTCTGATGGTTCATCAGATGAGCTTTTAAATGTGCTATTGACTGACTGACCAACCAGTCTTTTAGTGCTTGAGATTGGTCTTCGACCTTTTGAAGGTCTTGGACTCGACCACATTTTTACTTGGTCTAGTCTCGGTCTCAGAAAAAAAGGGATTTGGATGTTATTTCAAGGCTGGTCAAGACCGCAACAGCAGGAATTATCACTAGATAGTCAAACAAAACTGGGGTTGAATAGAGATTAAGTTTCTTCTTTCTTCTTAGTGCTTGTTGTATTTGTTTGGTCATAAAAAAACAAAGGGAAATTCCCACTCATAAAATTCACCTCCATAATGGCTTTTGATAATTTATCAAGACATTTCTCATGGTACACTAAGGGTCCACACACATGCTGTGTTTTTTGTGCCCTTGACATTTACAAATAAAGATGAAAACATACAATAATACAATAATAATAATACTAATAATAATAATAATAATAATACAATACAATAATAATAATACTTTGTACCTTTTGGAGCCCATCAAACAGTTTTAAAAAGCCAGCAAATAAACAAGCAATAACCAAAATACAGAACAAACAACAACAGCAACTAAAAAGAAGAAAAAAATCAACAGCAATTTAAACAAATTGATAAAGACAAAGTAAGAAAATAAAACATTATTACAGTCATTTTAGCTTTACATCCATGGACAATATTTTAGTCCCAATACACATTTAACAAACAACGTCTTGAGGAAGTTCAGCTCTGTACTCTGGATTTCTGGTAAGAGGGCTATGATATAGTGCTGGTTATGGTTGCTTAGCAACCTGTGATGCAACCTGCCTCCGCGCTCCTAAAAAACTGACACAGAGAAGGCACAATATTAGCAACCGCTCACACAGTCTTGTGTTTTCCAGGCGGTTAAAGACGCTGCATGTGTCCTGACCCTTACACATATATACAGTCTGGAAATACAAAGAGGTGAATAAAGAGGAATATTCATATGTGTTGTGTTGGTGTTTTTATGGGAATGTGGATCTTTTGGGTCAGTTTGAGGAGCGCCTGTGGTTTGCGCGTTCCACATCTTATTGTAAAGTCCATGACTCATGCTAGTTTGCTCTCGGTCTTGTCTTGGTTTTGACACACTCTGGTCTTGGTCAAGACTTGGGCTCAGTTTAGGTGGTCTTAACTGCCACACTGGGACCAACTAACAGGCAGGTGGACTCACCTGTTGGTTTATGATTCCTCTGACAGATAAAGAAGTCTTTGATTTACAGCTGTTGACTTAAATTATCATTGTTCATTTGTCTGTCCATTAAGCAATCTGTTGTCAGTCCATTCATCCACCTAAGGACGCCGTCCACAACATCCATCCTTCCATCCATCTGTTCGCTGTTTACTGCTGCCATGCATCAACCCATCTGTCCTTACACATTTTTATTTGTCCTCTCCGTGTTCGCACTTTTATCACATTTGTTTCTGTTTATTTGCATGCTATCGAGCTCAGTCTCAAACAAAACCTGTCCTGGAGTGCACTACTATTAACAGAAAAACCTCACAGTATGGCAGCGTAAAATTCAAACCAGAAGTTTTTAAATTTCCAGGAATCTCTCACGTTTCTGGTGCCTAAATGTGCAAAGCTCTTAAAACAATAAAAGCATCTTTTTTTCTTTTTTTTTTCAAAATAGCATTTTATCAAAACCAAACCCAGTTTCATCACTGATATTAAGGAAGAATTTAGCCTTTGATTAGAGTAAAATAAGGAAGATGCCTATCACAACAGCTTACACATTCCTGGCTAAGGTGTTGTGTACTGACTTGATACTTGTAAACTTTGTGGCTCTTATTTCATTCCCCAAGGTGGCAAATTCTTCCCATCTGGTACCCCAAACAGGTTAAAACAAACCGTGTAATTAGCTACAAATACTATTTGACCCTGGTGTATTTCTCATTTCACATATTTCCCCAAACTCTAAACAGTCTGGCTTAATTTCATTTGGTTTTGCGAGTTACAGAGATTTAATGAGTTTGTAGTTTTCCTCTGGGTGATGTTGTCAGAGGACACTGAATCCTTGTTGTGTTAATTAAAGCTCAGTGCAGTGATGGAGATGGGAGAAAAAAAGGAATAGCTTGGCCCAAATTCCCCGTGAGGCATACTGTCGGGAAAATATAGTTTTCAAGTTAATAACTTGTTTTATGTACTTAGACGGACGCACATCTCGCGGGTATATAAGCTCTTTTTGGGTTCCCAGTGGTCAGAACGAGGAAATGAAGTGGACTGAAATGAACAATAACTTCTTCTTTTTTCCAAATTGCTTCTTGAGAAAACAAATTCTACCTAATGCGAATGGCTCAATGCTCTTGGAGATTATTTCATTCTGTCATCCCTCAATTCTCAGTGAGTACTTAGGATAGCCAAGAATTTGATTGGAGAGTTATAGTTGATCTCCTATAACTGCTGAAATTATACTTTCAGTAGCTACATACAATTTTAATATGACATATTCATTCCAAATAAAATAATATTTACATTTAAATTAAATATTAAATTTAAATACATACATTTAAATACAGAGTTTATAAAGTGCTTTGACAGACACAGAATCAAGATACACAGAGAGCAATATAGCAACAGTAAGCCAAACATAAGCAAAGTAAAACTAAAAACAAGAAGACAAAAAATGCAAAACACAATACACCAAATGTCATTATAAATAAATACAAATAAAAACAATAAAAGAAATTAAATCTAAAATAAACAGATGTAAAATATGAAATGAATAAAAATTCAGCATTACATTAAGAGCAAGTCTATAAAGATGGGTTGTAAGAAGTGATTTAAACGAAGTCTAGAAGGCTAAAAGAAGCCGAGGGGCCGTGAAGGCAAAGGTACAATCAGTTTTAGATTTAAACCTCAACTTTGGCACACCCAGAGCCTCACCTGAGGATCCAAGGCTTCAAACTGGCTCACATGGGGTCATCATTGCTGCTGTGTTGCTTGGGGACGGACTCAGATGAGCTTTGAAAGTAATCAGTAAAATCTTAAGATAATTTCTTAAACACAGGGAGCCAACGGAGAGAAGCCAGGATTGGGGCGACGTGATGTTGTCTGTTAAAACCAGTAAAATTTTGAAAGACAGTAAAGTAGTTTGAGAAATTCTGCAGCTTCTAGCAAATATCTAAGGAGATTCTGAATTATACCCAGTGCTTTTTTTTAATACTAGCTGGTTGTCTGATTTGGTTTATCATATCTCAGCAGGTCTCCACAGCTGCGGCATATAATTAACCCACAATTAACCCACGATTACACCATAATCATCTCATGGCTTTGAGCCTTTTCTTGTATGACTATTTAGAAATCCCAATTAAATCCCAAGTATTACGTCCAAAAAATCTAGATGAAATGCTAAGGAAAATTGTTTTTGGCTGTTTACTCAGCCATGATTGGATGCTTTTTCAGTTAAATGCTCGCTACCAGAAAGTTTTAGCCCCATGCATTTCACTTTAGCATCCAATGTAGTGCACTGCCACAGGACGTTTGAGACTACACTGACCTTCTGTTAAAAACTGTAGTTGAATATGTTTCAAATATGTGAAAAAGGAAAGCATATGCCTGAGGTGTGCTTGATTTATCCTCTCCTGACAGTGGTATTTTATCACTTTAAAGGTAACAACAAATTACCTTTTGGCGAATTCACATGGAGAGTTAAATCAAGCTCATCCCAAGAACTGGCACCTTGTTCTGATATTTGAATCCATGTTCAAGTAATGTCATCTCACACCCTGGTTCAACCCACCACCCCCCTTCTTTTGTTTTCTTCTCCTCCTCCCCACACCCCGACCCAATCCATCCATTCCCCTCCATCCCCACTCCTCCCCTTCCCAATCCGACCCTCCCCTTGTACCGCATCCCTCCCCACCCTCCTCAACAGTGCGGACGGGAGGCCGAGAACTTTGACCGTTTTTTCACACGCCACCCGCCGGTGCTGACCCCTCCCGATGAGGAAGTGATTCAGAACCTGGACCAGGACGAGTTCCAGGGGTTCTCCTTTATCAACCCAGAGTTCCCAGGAACTGCTGCTACCACCACTGCCACCGAGCAGGCTTGATTTCAGCTCATGCACGGACACATGGACACACACACACACACACACAAACATATACATAATCAGTTTCCCCCAGTATCAACCCTGTGTAGCCTGGAAATGATTTGTGCTGTCACAGGAACCAAGAAGCCATGACTTAAACTGATACACAGGCATACTAAATACACAATAAGACATGAACACATTTCTTGTTCACACTGCTGCAACCTGGATGATGTGTTGGCCTCTTCTGAGGGTCCATGTGCAGTTTAAAATGGCTTGAATGCATGTAGCACTCTAGTGCAGCTCCCAAAATACAAAATGTTACTACTTAGCAAGGTATGAGTCATTGACTTTCTCCAAGCTTTGTTTTTGAGAAACAACAAGCTTGAAAGTGTGACTCAACACAAGCTTCTTGAATCAACTTGTGTTGCTCACAGTGTGAACAAAGTGTGTTTAATTTACCACCTCATCACAATAATAAGGTGGCCAGCAAGGACAAACAAGCTGCAATGGCTCAAAACATCTCCATTTGGAGAAACATGCTGCACCTTCAGAAACGATGGTAACAACGTAAACCTGTGGCAAACGAGAAAACCTGCAGCAGAAAGCCAAAACGAATACATTAACAGCAAACACTGTACTAAAACAGAAACAATGCAATGTCAGAAACACACAAATCTCAAAAAGAAATGCAACTGAAAAAAAAACTGCATATCCAGTAAACACGGCATATCATTACACAATTTGTAAAGTTTTGTACTTAACGCAAAGTTACATTGTTTAGGTTTAAAAAAGAATTATGGTGAAAAGAAACCTTGAAATAACTAAAATTTCCTTGTTTTTATAAGGGACATTAACACTGGTTTCCAGGGTTAAGGTCCTGTGTTTGTTTGACCAAGCCAAATTCGCAACCTGTGTCCTTTTGTGGACTTTCACTCTTAATACTACTTCATTCTTTACCCCTGTCAGACAAGTGGTGATGTGATTGCAGCCTTCACAGTCGTGTGAATTCTGCTGCAATTCTTTCCGTAGATATGCATACAAACAGTGCATGAGAACAGCCTGACTCATACAACAGAAGTTCTCCAGTCCTCCAGGGGGAGCTACTCTATTATAATATTGTAAAATCTACAAGAGAATACATACTTCTTTGTATGTTGCTGCTACTCTATTTTTCCCCCATTTCAAAGACACACACTTGATTAGTCTCGCTCTCTCAAGTCAAAAATCAAGCTGTTCCACTGAGCACTCCCCCAAGAGGTCTGGAGAACGCACATTATATTAACTGCAGCGTTTTTCTGTTGCATTTGTTTTCAGGATTTGTGTGTTTTAACTTTGCATTATTTCTGTATTTGTAGCGTGTTTTCTGTTCAGTATTTGTTCTGGCTTTATGCTGCAGGGTGTTTCATTTGCAGTAGATTTGTGTTGGATTTTCGTATGTGTTTTTGAATTGGCATCGTCTCTGAAGCTGCAGCACATTTCTCCTTATGGAAATGTTTTGGGGTCATTGTAGCATGTTTGCCCTTGTCTGACACCGCACAATCAGCATTAGAAATGACTGGCGACCCTTAAAAGTTGTTAAAACACAAACTTTAAATTTATGAATAAAAATTATTCTGAGAACATTTTATGCATTTTCACAAATTTAGTAAATTTACAGCCTAACTACAGAATATTGACAAGTCACAATTCCTGCAGCACACTCAAACACACAACAGCATCATCCACATGTAACATAGCTTTAGGATTACATTTCATCACTTTTTTTGTGAAAACTTGTGATTTAACTTTTGTTTGACTCATTTTTCGACTATTCCAGCGCATTCTGAGTTTGGCCTGTACTTCTGGTGTGCTTTTTATTCAATGTGTAATAATAATAATAGTGTCTGTACGTTTATCCTTATCTTAGCTAAAACTGGAATGCTACACATACTTGTGCATGAGTTTCTATATCAATAATAGCCCTGGACTTTGTCTCCCAGCAGCACTTTAGCATCTTATCTCTGCAACCCTCTGCAGCTATTGTGTGACTGTTTATCATGGTTTTCACAATATGTATTTGAAAGAAAATATTCGGTGTATCATTGAAAATGTGGAAGATTTGTGCCTCAAATATCAGATTTTTTATATGTTTTATCTGCTGCTCAGCACTGGGATCGTGATGGTAAAATGCTGCTGGAAAATAAAGTCTTTATATAGGCTTTGAGTCAGTTAAATAGATAGACGATACTACTTCTTATACTCTCATTTTCTGTTATCTAGTATATAAGCAATGAAAGAGACTAGCAGTTAGTTTCTTTGTGTTTTACAGACGCATGATACATATACCGGGGCATTTGTTTACAGCATATGTATGGGCACATGTATGTTTTACACGTGTGCGAAAGAGTACTGTCTATGAAAACTTGCGTTTGCATTTTTGTGTCTGTGTCAATACCTGCCTTCCAAGCGAGTTGTTTGGCCATGTGTTTACGGTTGTTTGTTTGGTGAATGTCTGCACCCCTCATGTCAAGCAGTATTGGTATGATCTGCTTTAGCTCCAACCACCGGCAGAGGTGAGGAGAAGAAATGGGGAGAGGAGAAAAGACAGAAAAAGTAGAGAAGGGATGCAAGTTTCAGAAAAAGTCAGCAAGATTATAGTGATACTAGAGGAAATTAGTGCTCAACTGGAGTCCTAAAGCTGTGTACAAGTTAAGGTTACAGCAAAGTACACCACAGTAGCTACTGCAAATGACCATCTCAGTACTAGAGATGTTTTCTTTCTCCTGTGAACTGCTTTCAAAATGCAGGTCAAGTACCTGAGCATCCGGAAAAGTTTCAAGGCCTGAAAAAAGTTTCTGTGGTAGAAAAATGGCCGCTAGCTGGATATCAAACACTCGACCAATCCTAGTGATGGCAGGGTCAGCAGCCAGAATCAGGATAATGTATTTGGCCCGGTTCAGGCGAGGAAGTTTATTTCTCCCAGTGTGCTGAGTTTCGGCTGGGCAAGGTCATTTTTGATGATGGCCAATTGATGGCAGTATCGGCAGCCAGAAACTGGCCTGATTCTAGGGTATCATGTATCGTGAGCTGAGTCTGGAAACCGGATGAGGCCCATCTTATTACTTCCAGTGTGCTGAGTTTGGGCCAGTTTTGGGCCAGGTCATTTTTGATAAGAGCCCAATTCTTGCAGTGTTGGCAGCGGGACTCTGGTCAGCTTAATGGGCTGATTCTAGGGATCAGTCATCCAGAGTCTCAGCTGAGACGGGTAACCAGATGCCGCCCAACTTGTTTGTTCCAGCATGCCACGTTTTGGGCATTTTAACTATCTAGGATATGTCACGCAGTTCTACTTTTCTGATCTAGTTCTTTGTGGGAAAGGATTCGAGGTTCAACTCACTGTAATTGGTGTTTTTCATACAATCATCTGCTGTGCAATAAGAATTTCCATCCTAACTACAGCAGCATTGGGCACAGGTTAAAGCTAGCCATTCTGAATCAGGAAAATGTGTTTTGTCTTTTGTTTTCCCTAGCTAGCAATAATTGTGTTGGCCGGAGGGCAGAATTGGTGCTGAAGCAACTTTCAGAGGGCTCAGGTTAGGACTGTAATTTATCAACATGCAAAAGGCTATGAGCTCATGAATCTTATGTGCGGGCATTTGTATCTGAGAGGAAGATACCTTGTATACTTCAGTGCAGCTAACATTGTGTGGAAGTGGCTGAAGTGCTTCCTCATATCACATTCCTCTTCTTCACAGAGGTACATCAAGGGAGATTTTTTTGAAAAATGGGCACACTCGGGCTCACTGGTGTTTATTGCTATTTATTGGCATGAAGTTATCTATACAGTATCTGCAGGTGAAGGAGAATATAAGCAGTTTCTCACAAGTGTAATGACAAATGTGGTACGGGAATATGGATAATCCGCATGTGAATTTTCTGAATGGCAACTATGCATTCCAGTGCATATTATTTTGCGTTGCCATGTTCAGTTTTCATTGTAAAAAATAAATAAGTGGAATGGGCCTAGTCAGTTTCCTTTTACAAAGTACCCGTCTCCTTTCCACCCAATAAAAAAAGAAAAAAAATCTAAGAGGCTAATGCAGCAAGCCCCAGTGTGTGACCAACATAAAACCTAACACCTGCAGATGCATATCGGCTACATCCCGATCTGCATTGTATTCCAGCTGCTGGGTGATCTCAAGCTTTATATTGTCCTTTACTTGGTTGCTGAAGTAACATTAGTCATTGCAGTGTTTGTTGTACAATACTGGGTGCTGAAAAACCAAATTGATAATTGTTTCACCATTGGATAGCAGTTAGCCATGATGTGGAGGTATGACTTCAGTGTAACGATTTCTTCAGTCAAACATAGTTCTGAAGGCAGAAACCAGGGGAAATCGATATCCATCCAAATATATTTGATCTGCAGGGATTTGAAAATATTAATAGGAACCTACAACATTTGTTTTTCTAAATTTCCGTACAAATTTTTCCTATGAATATTTGTGCTTGGTGTGAAACAGCTTTTATGCTGCAGTATCATGTATTTAAATCACTTGAACGGTATCTGTCATGCAAACAGGCATAGGAGTCACTGTGGTCTCCACATGCATGACAGCTGATAGGACATTATGAGTATCTTAGCCTATCTGCAGTATGGAAGGGACTGGAAGTTAATGAGGAATCATTGTTTTGAATATATTTATTCTATTAAAACAGATTTTCTTTTTTCAATTCAGGGCCCTATACTATTTCTTGTATTTATAATGCAGAAGGCAGTGGGGTCTTTACATATATTTGTGTTCTTCCAGACAGTTGGACTGGAAATTGGCATATGCTTTTGAATATCGTAACATTTCCAACACATGGTTAAAAAAATTCATCTGTAAGTGAGTTTAAAGAAACTGAAACATTTCAAAGAGATCATTTTTGCAGGACTCTTGCAGATTGTGCTCTGCTTATTCCTGAAGAGTGAGCCAGATGGTAAAGGGCTAGCGGAAAGCTGAGGGAGGCTGATCCCTGATTGGAAAAGGCAAGAATTCCCACTGTAAAGCCATGCGCTGAGGATTTTAAAAATTCTCCTTTAGTTGCCTCGTCACTGGTCTGAATATCTTTACACACAGCCTCTTGTAATGCATGATTGCATTCTGCTTTTTGGTAGTTTTGAGACCTGTTTCTTCAAGTATTTTGACATCTTGATTGGGTTAATGAATGAGGAAAGTCACTGATTTTGAGAGAGTCTAAATTAGCTTCTAGAGTTGAGAACAGAAGAGCAGCTTTCACATTTTGTCCACGATTATCAGTCTGAAAGGAAATGACTGTTGTGATTTGGACTAAATCTGTTTCCATTATTTGTGTGTTGCACCTCCATTCTTGGTATTTATTCCAGTCAGTGTCTCCTGTATTATAACAACAACAAATAACTATATATACATATACATAAACATATATAACTGTGCCAAATGTTGATATTTACACCATGTGGTCAGTATTGTAAAGGAAAAGAGAAGTCTTACTCCAGGATTTGTGTTTTTGTTTCTGATTCCTTCCTGCTGAAGGAGAAGCAAAATGAACTCTGCATGAAAAATGCTTTGTTTTACCTTTTTATTAGTGAGGATTTATATACATTTAACATATTAGGGTGAAATATGTTTTTGTGTGTCTGCAGTGCTGCAAAAGCATAATCCAAACTACTGTTGTGCGTGCTATGTGTTAAAATAATGCATCTAAATACATCTAAAGAGAAAAAAAAGGAAGAAAAAAAATGCTTCTCACAATGCTTTCCATGTGCCAAAATTATTTTTGTTTGTTTTCCAGGAAAAACAGGCATACCTTAAATAAAGGATTTAAAAGATGTGTTAGGGTATGTTTGCTGATGATTTTGTGTGAATATGATGTTCATTGTGTACATGAGAGGGCAAGATTAGAGTGATGAAAGAGAGAAAAAAACAGGTGAAACGGAAGAAGAGGGAAGCAATACATGATAAAGAGAGGCGAGGTAAAGGTAGCAAGAAGGGACAGTGGAGAGTAGGAAGGGAGGGGACGAGGCAGCTAAGCGAGGCTCTGTGAAGCGGGGCAGGCGGCTACGACAGGCTGTGCATATTTCATGGCTGCCACTTATCATAAGAGCCTTTCCCTGATGGGGGAGCGTAGGTCTGATGACTTCAAGGAAATAACATGCAGAACACGGCCTACATACACACAGCCCTGCTGAGCCACTCAGCCGCTTCACACCGCCTCTAAAGCTGCTCGCAATCCACTGTAGTCGAGCCGCCGCTGCTGCTGCTGCTGACGAGCTGCACATTTACTTTTTATAGGGGTTACTGGATCTTGCACCATTTACTATCCCTAGTACAATATAATGTTTACAAGTATTTACGAAAACTGGATGCAGCGGGTCTTAGCTGTGGCGCATTGTGATGGTAACGTACACAGTACACAGTACAACACACCAATTATCCACTGGGAACGCTTCAGTCTGTGATGACAGGACTGGTGAAAGCAAGAGAGGCTCAAAATCAGTTGATAGGAAGAGAAAACTATGTCAGTGAGGTTTAACTTTGATGAAAACAGTCAAATGTTTTGAGGTTTAAGCTCTTTACATTTCGGTGGACTGTAGAGCCATATGATTATAAGAGAGTAAGTCTTTTTTGGCATATGCACTGAATACACACTGTGGGTTGTGTGTCAGTCCTGTTGTTTTCCAATCACGACGCCCTACATTTTTTTCAGACCAAAAACCCAAATAAAGGCTTTTTCACATGTGTTTTGCATCAGACATAGGATTCATTAAACAGTACTCTGGTGACATAATATACAATTATGCGCACACAATATAGAAACAGATCACAAATGCTACCTAAAAAAAACTGCCTTATGCCAGATATGTACTGTACATGTATTTGGTGGAGCATACAAGTCACCCAGTGATTACAACTGCCTTGTGGTCATGTACAGAACATCAAATACCACGACCCAAGACTCAGATTTTTCTTTCCTGTAATCAGAAATCCTCAACAGCTAAAGACAAGGACACAAGATCACGATGTATTAGACTTGAGTTATTTTTACAAAACCAGAAAACAAATGTTATGTCCTAACGGGCAATAGCATCTGGATTTTGTGTTGTTGGCTTAACAGCTATAGTTCAGACCTTGATTTTTTTTTTCCTGCAAACATGTATTCTGCTTTTATCTGATTTACTGTATCACAAGCAGTCATAGACGCCGACTGATTCAGTTTAACAAGTGGCAGCGTTAACTGCTGGACTTTCAGCTGAAGGTGTCCATGGATGCTTGTAGTGATTTATGCAAAGGTCACCAGTTAACACTGTTAAACCTAAACACCTGTTGCTCTGTAACATTTATGCTCCCAAATGAATTCTGTACAATTATAGTCCGTTGTTGGAATATCAATTTTGACAGCCAAAGATGCAGCAACGACACAATTTGATGCTGGCACAGCTTTAAGTGAATGTTCAAAGCTTGCTAACTTGTCTAGATTTAGGGCAAAAGACAACTTCCCTTGCCAACATGTACGTGCATGTTTTGATGACGGTCTATAGACTGACACTTTGGAAAACGGACTTATTCACATTATTCACATTTATTTCATTTTATTGAGCAGATACTGAAAAGGTAATGAATGAGTAAATGAATGAATGATTCTTTATGTTAAACATGTAAAAAAAAAAACAAAGCAAAACAGAACAGACAAATAACTGCAAAAAAGCCTTACAAAATAGAAAAATATTCACAAAATACACAAAATCTACACATCAGTCTTAATAAACAAATGAACAAATACTCATGCCATTCAAACTTCAATGCTTTTTTTGTAAATACATATATGTATGTGTGTGTGTGTGTGTGTGTTTACGTATATATGTATATGTATAAAATTCATTTTATATTCACCCCACAACAATAGGTTGATGGACTTATAATCACAGAAAGTGTTCCCCAGTTAGCCATCTTATTAGTAGAGAAACTAAAAGAACATCCAGGAAACTGTTGATGAAAGATAAATGATTACTTCTTAGCAAACAACTGAGTCAGTTTCCCCTCAACCTTGGATGTGAAATTAAATATATTCAGAAGTACCTGCACAATTCCCTGGTTGCTGCATTCAACTTGAACTTGTAGCGAACATGTTAAACACGCTGCTTTATATTTTAGTGTTGAAAAGGAACGTCTTTCTGTTGCTATGTTATTTCTTTTTTCTTCTTTCTTTCTTTTCATATAGTTCTTCACACCTTCCTCTTTGTTAACTGTATACGAACATTACGGTGCAGCTGTATTTTATGCAAATTTATCATAGCAGCTATACAAACTCCTGTGTAACAGTAAGTTCCAGCACATAAGCTGTATAAAGTTTGTATTGGAGTGGATGTAATAGCCATGTACACAGTAAGCCGCAGCAGTGCTGGAGTGTGTGTGATAATTAATTCCAAATGTTGCGGCCCCCAAATTAAAGCCAGTGGCTTCAGCACAAAGCAGCCTGCGCTTATCAGCCCAAAACAGGTCAGCGTTCGATACCGCCTTTCATTCACCCTCCTCTCCTCTTCACCTCCCCTTTCCTCTGTGCCTCCCACTCTCCCCGCATCCTCAGCTGACATAGGCTCGTCTCCCGCTAATCCTCTCGTTACTGAAAAGAGATGGGGTGAGAGAGGGAGAGAGAGGCAGGAAGGCAGAAGAGAGGAGGAGAGAGAGAGGAAAAGAGGCAAAGACTAAATTAAAGACTCAGAGTCATGTTTCTCTATTAAAACCACTGCCTCTAGAGCACAGCGACTAAAAAAACAATTGTGCATGTTTGCCCTGATGCTACCGTATATTCCAAGCTCTCTATCTATACATCTAAACCAAGGGCCACTGATATTTATCTCGCTCCCTGTCCTTTGCTGCATCTCTTTCCCTTTTTTTTCTCCCTCCATATCTCTGTCTCTCTGCCTCACAGCATTAACTGCAATTGAAGCGTGTTGAGATGGAACACATTATGAGCTGGCCTACATGGCTGGCAGCTGTGTGTGTGTGTGTGTGTGTGTGTGTGAGTGAGTGAATGAGTTTATATGGGTATTTTTGGTAAATAACTGCACGGTCTTAGGCAGTGTACTACACAGAGGATTTACAAGGTTTTGGAAACATAAACACACACATTCACATCTGTATGGGTGTGTTTATATTTCCTGTCAGACTGCAAGTCATAAGTTGACTGACATTTAGTTTGACAGTATATTGATCGGCAATAGCGATCACTGACATGGATAAATAAAATTTCCTAGATTGGTCCTTCAGGACATTATAATGAAAGCATGTGTGGGATTATTGTGCTGTATTCACACTGACAGGAAGGCTACCACCTGTTAGTACAGAGTGCCCCAGGGATGGTGTTTTTCTGGAGGCGAACCCGGAAGCTAATGTTATCCTGGTTCCCTTGTAAAAAAAGCCTATGAGATTTTTCCTTTGGATGTTGGATTATTGCAGAAAATAAGCTCTGTGGTAAACAGACATATATAATACTTAAAGAATGTGTTCGGCAAGATAATTTACACAAAGGAACACCAATTTCAGGATTTTTGAAACCTAAACGCAATTGCCAGAAGTACAAAACTACTGTTAGGCTTAAACAAACTACACTTAAGTCACGTCGCCACTGCTATGAGATTGTAAAGCCGTGTTTGGAGCACTTTGACGTGATGACATTCTGTTGTATTATTTAGCCACTTGTTAGCAGCCGACTTTTAAAGACACATAAAAGCTTCAAAATATGCGAGTGGGGTATTTATTGTTGTATGTTATGTCATAGAACAAAACGTGAAAGTCTCTTAAGCTAGTGTTAACCACAGACCTTATTTCAGGCTTCTAACCAAAAACCCATCAAAAAGAAGAAAAACATAACCTTTGAGACATGAGAACCACGAGGGCTAAAATGTTAAGGTTTTGGGGCTCATTAGCCCGCTGAGGTTCTCTATTTTGGTGATTTTAACTGACATTTGCCAAACCCTGCCCCCCCTTAGTTACTGTTGCTATGCCGGTCATAACTAGTAATGCAAAGTTACCACTTTTTTGTGTTTATCATTTAAACAATAGGTCCTTCAGGGGTTGATAAAAGCAATGTTTTTTATGGCCACACCATTCCACCAAATGAAAATTTACTGCAAAAAACTTTAGCTATATCATAGAAATTCCTCTAAAATGACAATATTGGTGTCTTTGGAAATGTTAGGATCTCCACTCTAGTATAAAATAAAGCTTTGTAATTTTTTAATGATATTTGGCTGCGCAGGGTTTTGTTTTGACTTTGGATTGACCAAGTTAAATTAAACTCAAGTTAGCAAAACTAAATCTCTGATACATTATTTGCAAGGTTAATTACACTAGGTCTATATGAGTGCAGGCCTCTCTTGAGATGTGGTGCTCTAGTGGATATCAAGCCCAGGACCGTGATGTGGATCTGGGCCAGCTGTGGCAGGTGTGTCCCTGTGGATGGAGGCAGCTCCTCGCAGGCGTTGGGAGAGTTGGCAGATGAAGGTAGGAGATGCAACGTTGGTTTGTAGCTCCTGTGATCTTGAACGCTCTCCTGTCCCTCTCTGTCTCTCTCGCTGTTATTTCTGACCCCGCCTTCCTCTGCATCGCTCTCTTCAAATAAACAGCCAAGCTTTTGTCAGCTTTATACCTTCAGAAGTGTTGAACCAACATGGTAATCAACATCTAATTTACTAGACTTTTTTAAAATTCTGTCGCTTTCTCTCTTCACCTCTTCTTTCTCGTACTTTGATTTGGACTGTGGCTTCAGCTGTTTGTGTGTTTTAAACGTACGGGCTGTTAAAGGCTCAGACTCTTGACTTTGTGGATGTGTTTATGGTTGTGGATTTTCTGAGGTCGCCCCTTGTGTGGTTTTTTCTGTGACCGCTACTTGCTCAGTGATGTGAATATTTATGTGGCCAGCTTTTAATTGATCCTTTTCCTTCTCTCCCTCTCTGCTGCTCTGTGTATGCATCTTTACCTCATGACTCTCTCAGTGACTAAATAATGTTTTCACTGACTTTTACTGAATAATGTACCTGTTTTGTTTTACTCTTCACTTTTATTCTCTTCCAATCATTTGTCCCACATTCGATGATGCACACAGACAGCTGTGCATCACACACAGAAGCTAAAGGATGCCTTGCGCATTATTATGAGACGCCGAGAGGGTGTGAACATCTGTATGATATGCACAACACCTGGAAACCTGGTCATTTTTTGTGCATCTTAGTGAACAAGCCAGACTTCATTTGTAGGATTGCTCACACTGACTGTAAAAAGATGGCCACATTAGGGATGCTGCTGCCTAAAAAATTAACTTAACTTGTTACACACATAAGCTAAATTGATTGACAGGTATCACAAATATGTGCATACCCTGGACACAAGGTATATGGATCCCCCTAAGATATCCAGCTCCATGAGTTTTGGTAAAATCTGAAAACAGCACATCTACGTTATGCATCTCCATCTGTGGAAAACATCCTCTGGGCCATATATGCATACAGTAGTATGATATGTATGTATAAATAATAAGGGTGCTCTTATACGCAGAGCTTTACACCGTCATGAATACTAACAGCCTGGGCAGCCCCAATAAGTATTAACTTGCCAGCAGTAAACGAATATGTCAGTGTCAGTTAATCAAATAGCATCCGCTGTCTTTTACCGCATCTAACTTGCCCCTCCCCCACTCACTAACATACACTCCTCCATCTTTAACACCCAGCTCACTCTTTTCTTTCCTCTGTCCATCCACCAACTGAGCCAAGTATTAACAATGTCCTGCCCCAGAGAAACCCTCCACGAGCACACACTTACAGTAACACACAGATTTCCCTCACCTCCTACACAAAGTCACAGTTGCTGTTGCCTCTACTCCAGTTTCACTTTTTTCTTGTCGTCATTCATGTCACTTAGCATCTTACTCTCATCTCTGTATCTCCTCTGCACTTCCTTCACTCACTCTTCCGCTTTATTTGTGGATTTATTTAATATTTCTTTTTATTTTACCTCTGTTAAAAGATCTCTCTAGTATGGTTTGCCTGCTACCACTTGATATTTTTATATTTTTTTATATTCAAGGTACAAGACGTTTGGTTATCTCTCTTCCTGTTTAATGATATCCATGTATCTTTTTTTATCTCATCCTTTTATCTTCCTTTCATCTGCCATCATTCATACTGGTGCCACTTGTGGCATCTTAACATTACCAGATACTTAGCACGTCAAGTTTGTGCCCAGACTACAAATAACACGAACAAAAGGGACCATCACAGTGAAGACGGGACAAGAGAAGGGCGTTGCGTTTGTTATTTTCTATATAAACCCACACACTAGCAGCACAGCAGGCAGACAGAAAACACCGCTGTCCTATTTTTCACTGTTGAAACTCAAGAAATGCAGTGTTTTTGTAGATTCACTCCATTGCTTCGCACATCCAGGCAACTGTGCCGACATCTTTTCCTGTCAGGTGTGGTATGTCTTCTGTAGTCTTGTACCTGTCACAGTGGACAAGGGGAGGCTCATTTTTGAGCTTTAAAAATATCCTGGCATTAAAGAGACACTGTTTAAAAAGACAGACATTGGTTGGCAAGACATTACTGGAGAGACTGGATATTCCAGTGAGAAATAAAGGAAGATAACATACTCCTGAATCGAGGAAAATACAAATTAACTCTATGTAGTACATATCATATGTTCAGTATGTATGTATATGGGTGGTTTTGCTGACTCAGTATGTTCTTAACAAAAAGTCAGAGGGCACCTGGACAAAAAGCCAGACTACAACAACACTAGTCACACTCATATAATCTATAGTACATTTGACAATAATACAGTTGCATTAAAAAGGCAACATGCTTACAAGTCAAAGACCTTTGTGTGGATACTAGACTTTATAAACAAATTTAAAGTACGTACGTACCTGTAACATGAATGAAGGAAAAGTCCAAACAAAGATGACTTGCGCTTCTATGCAGATGATATTGTACTAGGTATCTAACAATAATGCTTTCTCTTCTTCTCCTTTTCAATCCATCCCATTCACTTACAACCATTTTTTAATTTTTCCTCCCCCTCTTCAATTATTCCTCCCATCATGCCCTTTTCCCCTCATAATCTCATAACACCTCCTGCAGAGGAACCGTAAGGACACCTGTAACTTTGACAAGGAGTTCACCAAGATGCCGGTGGACTTAACACCGACAGACAAGCTCGTCATCATGAACCTGGACCAGGACGACTTCCTCGGCTTCTCCTACACTAACCCTGAATACGTGGCCCCTGGAAATTAACACACACTCAATCACACTGATGGACTGGTAGAAAATGAGGTTTCGGAGCAGATAAGAAGGCAAACTAGCACTAAAAGTCTTTTTATTTTGTCTATGTTCAGTAAATGCCTGCATTTGTTTTAGGCCACACTTGGGTTTGTCCAATACTTCAGAACATGAAAGGTATCGCAACATTAAACTTGCACAAAAGACTGGATACCAAAGATTTTGAAGTATTGCATCAAAAATGCTTGATTCCAAAAGCCTATAATTGACCACTTACATACGCAGTTCATTACAACAATAAGGGAAGCCCAGATGCCATACACACCACCCCACCCTAGTTGCTTGCAAACTGAAAAGCGCTCCCTTTTCACATATATGCCACAGTTTTAATAATAGAATTTGGTTTACTACTCCATTTATGGCATTAATCTGCTTAAATCATTCAACAAACAAAACCTATTTTGACTTAGAAAGCAAAGCATTGTATCAAAGTACTGAGATATGTTCTTTGGTGTTGTTCAGAAGTTTAACTCCATCATTGTGGCATCTCATCCCTTCCAACTCTCTGACTATGGTTACATGCACACCAAAATTCCTCTATAATTTTGAATGTCAATATTCTGAATTTAATGCAGGTCGTGTAAACAGCTTGTTCCATTTAAATATTATGAATTAGGACATTTTCCAAATGTAGCATTTTCTTATTGAGATGTGGGTTATGCTAGTATTATTGGGTTTCAGGAGAATTATTTTGGCATTTATACAGCCATTTCGGGATATGCGTCTCAATTGGGGTTTTTACTGCAGTTTGGGACACACAAGCTGTTGCCTGTTTACAGTGGAGTTTGTGCGTTGTCATGGATACGTTGTAGAAAAACCAACAGTTTGCAAAGCTGTGGGGTAGAGATGCGTCCAAAAGAAAATCCCATTTCTGATTGGAGGGAGGAACACATCTATTTTTTAAGCTTTATGAAAGACGTAGATATCAGTGGATTTTGGGATATGCACAGATAACACAGCACTAACCTTTTCAAGAAGGTGAAGACAGGAAAGAGAGAGTTCAACAAGTCCACCACCAGTAGGAAACTGTAAAGAAAATCTTATTTTGATACAAAGAAGCAAAATGACAAGACGTTCCACTTTTCTATATTTTGACATGATACACCAGGTGTTAGGGTACGTTAATCAGAGTAGGCATAGCTGCATGTAGTGGAATATACATTTTCATTAGCCATGTTAAAAGCTTAGTAGGAATACTGTCTTTTTTGGAATAAGGGAAAAAACTATTTTGTGCCTGTAAACACACTCATTGTGGCATCTCATCATCTGCGGTACCTTAGTAACATTGATATGATATATATAAAATGTGCAAATGCAACATATTCTTAGAACGTACAATGACAACATTTTCTCCTGGCAACTGGCTGTAGTGTCAGTATTATCCTCTGCAGCCATTTATCTAGAGGCTTAAGAACGCAGGCTTGGTGTCCATCTTAACATGCACCATGAGCAGCATGTGTATCAGTTCAACTTGTGTGTCTTGACCATTGTTGCCTGTTCCAACCAGCCTGTGCGCTGTCATGAGTTGCACTTAGCTGACACACTCAGACCGAGCATCTCACAACGGGCCATCACAGAGGAATACGCCTAATGAGCAAACTTCACAGCCTGTCAAATCTTTTCGTCCCTCTCTTCCTCATTTCTCTTTTGGCTCTTGCCTTCTCCTTTCTCCCTTCCCCCCATTCCCCATGTTGTCCTTTTATTTATTAATTTTTTGTTTTGGCTCTAATCCTTACTTCTGACAAGGCCTCACAGGGAGCCTAGTATGACGTGGTGTCACAGGGTTGGCGATGCGGCAGTCACTGGTGGAGCACACACACTCACATATGCATGCAGTGAATGAGAAGCTGCTTTGACAACCCCCAAGTGAGCGATTTCACAAACAGCAATAATAATAAGAGCAATGTTGCTTTTCTCAATTATTTATTCTGCACTTCCTTTTCCGCACCCATCTGTGTATGTGAGTGTTAGTGCTGTGTTTGTGTGCATAAACGTGTGTTTTCTGACAAATATCCATATGCTAGAATATATGTGTGAACATGTTTGTGTGTGTATGTGTGTGTGGTTTATAGGGCTTTGTTGGATAAAGCCAATTATTTCAAATTCAGCTCAAATTCTGCAAATCTGCCTTCCAGCTTCAAACCACATTACATTAGCTATAATGCCAACTCGCTCTGTGTACTGTACACACACACACACACACACACACACACACACACACACACGCAGACAGCTATAAGGTCCAATCTATGACTGAGGGTTGGAATTATTAGGTGAAGCGTAACAAGGCGGACAATGACTGTGAAATGTTCGCTCCTGGAGGCACACAAGACATATACTGTAGGTCCATTACACAGGCCTAGAACGTTTTCCCCTTCTTTAATCAGCACAAGCAGTACCCTCATGTAAACTATATACAGTACATATGCATATATTGTACATATTTATATATATATAAGCATATACAAACTCTTTCACCTTTGGGGAAGTTTCACTGGATTTGTCTTTGCAGTGCTATTCTTTTGTTTAGATGTTGTATAATGTAAAGTAAAGTGAACAAATATTTAGACGCAACACTTTTGTTTTTGTTTGCATTTTTTTACAAGTGTAAGTTAAAGATTTAGGACTTTTTTTATGCACTCAATAGATATATTTCTTTCAATTTTGGTTGCAAATTTGTTCAAATCTGTGTCAGTGTGCACTTCTCCTTTTCCAACATCATTGTTCCACCGAGCAGGTGTGGCAGATCAACATGCTGATTAAACAGCATGATTACCACACTGGTGTGCTCTGGGCTGGTCACAACACGGCCACCCCGAAGTGTGCAGTTTGATCGTGGAAAAAAAAGATATTCATTAGGATTTCACATGGCCAGTGCTGCAGAAATGCACTTTTTGGTCACAGAAACCTCAAAGAATCAGTCACTATCTCATGTGACAACCATTTGTCTCATGCGGTGCGACACTTCTCTTTCTCATAGAGTTGATCAGGCTGTTCGCTGAGGCCTGTGGAGCTCCTTTTCAGTCGCTGTGTAAAGTTGCTGGATATTGGATCCTGCCGACGTACACGCCAATCCAGAGAATCCCAATGTGTGACATGTCTGGTGAGTACGCAGATCGACCAAGAAGTGAGATGTATTTTTTAGCTTCCAGGAACTGTGTACAGATCCTTGCAACATGCATTATCATGCTAATTTGTGGCCTTTTTGGTGAACATCCCAAGGCACACCTGTGTAGTAATGTTGCTGTTTAATCAGCATCTTAACAACTGTTAGGAGGATGAATCATCTTGGAAAAAATGAAATCCTTACTGAGTGCTGAAATTATCTGAGCAGTTTAATATTGGGGAATTTCATTTCAAAGGATCAAGAAAATAGCACTCTTGATCAGTGTCACTGCTATCTGGATAATTACTGAAATCATTTTAGACAGTTACACATGTTTATTTATTCAGCTGTTTTCTTGTTTCATTTTGACTGGATGTTGTGGTTATGGTTGTAGCGATCCTTTATGCTGCCCTCTTGGCTAGATTGCTCTTGAAGCAGAGTTTTTAATCTCAATCAACTTTTTCCTTGTTAAACAGAGGATATATATATATATATATATATGTGTGTGTGTGTGTGTGTGTGTGTGTGTGTGTGTGTGTGTGTGTGTGTGTACTCCTTTATGTATGAAAACAGATATGTCTGTTTCAAAGACTGTAAAAGTCACTGCCCTCATACCTCCATGCATACTTTATGTTAGCATAAATGCAGCCAAGAGATGGCAAAAGAGGCCAGAGTCAAAAGGTTTCTGACAAAAACAAACCAGGCAAAAGTGGAGGAGGTCATAATAATGTACATTTGAATGGAGGCAGCATTGTAGACAGCGATGGTCTGTGAGGCCATTAAAAAAATTGTGCCATCTGGACAAGGTTTTTTTTTCACTATGTTACTGTTTGATTCTGTTCTGCCTTTTTTAAATGTCTTCACCATCTCTCACAGTCGTATCTCACTTAAACTACACTACACTGCCCCTACGATTTCCGGTGGTACTGTTCTGTTTATCTCTATCCATATGTGTCTAACACTTCCAAAATGTAAGAAAAATAGCTATTGAGTGCATAAAAAAGTTTTAGATCTTTACCTTTTAATCTGTGAAAAATGGGAGCAAAAACAAAAAGTGTTGCTTTTAATTGTTTTGTTCTGTGTATATAAAGTAGAATTTGCATTTGGGCCTTTCTCGAGCATAGAGCTGTGCATCGCTCAGGTCAAGGGTGTAAATATCTCCTGTTAATAACGCCTACTCTTAACATCTGCTGTTGGGAATCGTAGACCCTGAAGCATTCAATAGCACTCAACAGCTGTGTCTACCTGTGCGTGTGTGTGTGTGTGTGTGTGTGTGTGTGTGTGTGTGTGTGTGTGTGTGTGTGTGTGTGTGTGTGTGTGTGTGTGTGTGTGTGTGTGTGTGTGTGTGTGTGTGTGTGAGAGAGAGAGACTGTGTGAACAGATGAGTGTGTAACTGTATATGCATGTAATTCAGATATTTTAAGTACTGTGGATAAGTCTTTAATTCTTATAAGAAATCTCTTGAAAGAAGCTTCTATCTGCACCTGACCAAACCGTCTGAGAGAGCTAACGTGAAATGAGAACTGCCGTATATTTACAGTTAAACATATATAAACACATTTTTTATTTCTCGTCATGACACTCAGCGTTTTAAGAAACAATCATCAGCCAGTTACTCATTATGTTTGGTGTTAAAAAAAAAATCCCTCATCAGGAATTTAAGGATTTATACTATGCATGCATGTGATGATCTCTCTCTTACTCTTTCATATCTTTTTCCAAGTGATATGGAGTTATCCTATATTAAGTGTTGATTGGTGGACTGGTGTGTTACTTTATTAGACATCAATAGGGTATGTTGCTTAATTTATGATAAAAGTCTCGCATCATTGTTCTCTCTATTTATGAAATATTATAGAAGGGCCGTGTTCTGCTTCATTTGTACATATATTAACATTTTTCCAGTCTATAGCGGTTACAGTCTTCCATTTCCATTGTTGCATTTAATACACAGAGACGTTTGTGTTTAGGGGTAAAATTATAAACGAGTTGCAATAGAAAAATGACATTTTAAGTCACCTGTTTAACCGACTTCCACCCACTCACGCACACAGTTGTGAGGGTTCTGCAGGGTGGAACAGTAATGGCCAAAAAGTGGACCAACTCATCCTCCTCCTCTTTCTTCCCGACCTTTTCTTTGATTGCGCCTTTCCATCTGTCATTTTATTTTTTCTTCTGACCTTTCCCGCTCATTCCTCCTCTCCCATTCAGCGTCCTCATTGTCTTTTTTCTTACCTCATTTTCTTTTCTCTTGACCTTTACCCCTCTCTATTGGCTTTTTTTTCTCCACTCCATCAGTCTCTCCTCTCCTCTCCTCTCCTCTCTTCCACTTCATGCCTATTTTATTCTCCTCCTCCCTCCTTGTATATACTATGTTCATTATCACTCTCCTCTCATTATCCCTGATTTGTCCCATAACGCTCCCCTTTATATTTCTCCCCTGCAATCTGTAGCCTTGCCAAAAGCTACTTGACATTAAACATGAAATCTGATACGCTATTATTACGCTATATAGTACTATTGATGATACCCTATATAGTACTATTTCAATTTGACGCTTGCCTCTTGAACATATTTCTGCTTTGATTTTGGCTTACTTGCTAAACAACAGATAGCGCAACAATAACCTGAAGATAATTTTTACATGCAGAGAACAGTAAATATACTACAAGGAAGAGTAAGAATGTGTTTTGTGTGATAGTTTACTAATAATAAAATGTGTACTGTGATGTTTTCGATTGTAGAATAATAAATCATGTTGAAAGATCACATATCGTCTTCTTTCCAGTCAAATGGGATTTTTTTTATTATGATTAATTGAAAAAAAACAATGTTTATGGTAATTTTCTTATTTGTTTTTCCCTCTTTTTTTGCGTATTTTAAGGTAATTGTCCTTTTACTATTTTACTTTTTCTTTTTTTTTTTGCTATTTTTTAGCCATATATTGTTAAGTTGCTTGTTGCCTTCCCCATAAGTTTTTCCAAAAGACATCAAATGAATTTGCTCCGGTTTCAAAGAAGGGTTAAACACTACAGTTATACCTAAGTGTGAATTTACACAGCTGAGGCCAGTGCCTCCTGTTTCACTTTTCCGCTTATTTTCAGGCCAGATTTAGTAAACACTAAAATCTTCAAACTGTCAGTGTTACAAAAATAACATTATCAAACCAACAACAAAGTAATAATTTATGCTTTTAGAAGCCCTCCAACAATTAGAAAAGTTGTGGGATTTTCCTTCAGGGTCTCCGTAGGTGGCCTGTTTATTAGACACAGTAAATCTGTGTTTGTGTGTTTGTGTGTGTGTGTGTGTGTGTGTGTGTGTGTGTGTGTGTGTGTGTGTGTGTGTGTGTGTGTGTGTGTGTGTGTGTGTGTGTGTGTGTGTGTGTGTGTGTGTGTGTGCGTGCGTGCGTGCGTGCGTGTGTGTGCGCGCGCGCTACTTGAGGCACAGAGATTAATGGGGCACCTGTTAATGATGTGTTGTGCATTGTGCAGGCTTCATGGCAAATGTAGAATAAATCTTTATTATTATGCATACTTTTCAATTGGCAGGCTGCCATCACACACACACACACACACACACACACACACACACACACACACACACACACACACACACACACACACAACATTTGCGTCCCATAAGACCATGCTTGGCTTGGCTTCATTTGCCTCTGTGGTAATAATAATGATAATAATCAGACTTCACATAATAACAACATCAGTATAATCTTCTGCCACAGAGAGCGTGAGATATGATGGATGGAATAAAGAGCAAACAGGAGATGGAGAACAGACAGGAACACAGCGGGTAGCTGATGTACCGCTGAACTCCTTTACCTCCACACTTGGCATATAAACATATACACACATAGTCCTGCATTATAACACACTGACACACATTTGTTCCACGTGAGAATACACATGGAGAACTGTACAAATACAAGCATTATGTTCTTCCCTGCCAAACTGTTACCTTCCCTGAAGACAATGACATTTTCCAAATAAACCACAAGTCACACACGCATGCATATGAACACACACACACACACACAACACAGTACAGTATGTATTTATTTTCTAAGTTTTTATCAGTTTTTAAACAATGGATTCTGGTTTCAGATAAAAGTATTCAAAAGCATGCTTCTCAGAACAAACTGACGACCATCATTTTTTCAATATTAAGTTAACTTTAGCTCAATTAGCAAGCAACAACTGGTCAAATCTGTACGCGACTGGCAGTTGACAATTAAAAGTATTGACCAATCATGTTTGAACAGTACGGAAATAGCCTGTGTGGAGAGGCAGAACACACTCGTCAAAATGCAGTTTCAGAACCCATCAGCTATGACTGACTATGAGTTAGTTTTATATTAACTTAATAAAAAGTTTGCCTCAGAGTGCAGTGCACTATAGGGGCATGGAAGATCCCCATTTCTGATAAGGAGTAGGACAGAGCCACCAAAATGAGTTTAAACTCTGACAGTTTTTATTTAATTTATAACTGGACAAAATAACATTGAGTCAAATGCTCCTTAGAGCTCCTTAAAAGTAGGCTAGTGTAATGCTAAATTATGAAGATACTGAGCCAAAAATGTTCCACATTGTTTAATCCATTCTTCTGTATTGATGTTTTAAGTTGACAAAAGGCTAACAATAACAAAGCAACACCCTCCAGACTCCGTGCTATGATTGGGCAGTTTTGGGGGCAGAGTTTAGCAGTGAATTAGATGTGTTAGCAATGACTGTGATGTTTAGACCTCTCTGCACTGATTCTGTGGTGGACTAGCTAGCAGAGAAGCTCGCTGCTGTTGCTGGTAGAAAAAAAGAGGGATGAAGGGAAGATGGAGGCTGAAGTGAACGACAGCAGGGCACTGCAGCACACTGGAGAGAGAGATGAAAAAGGGAAACTGACAAAAGCAAAGAATCTCTTATTTATTTCATTCAGTGGATCTTAAAAACGCTCAAGAGGGGAGCATGACGGAGGAGCTTATTGGATTTATTTCACACTATCTTTCTTTCTCGCACACTTCCTCTCTCTTTCCCTCTCTCTCTCTCTCTCTCTGTCATGCAGCTCTACACACATTTTCATTAGGCAAACATATTAGACACACTTGCACATCATCAGACATGTGCCCTCACAATTAAGATACATCTCTGTCTCTGTGCGTCCACCCTTCATTCACTCCCCCACTTCCTCTCTCTCTTAATCAATCAATCCAACTGTCAGCCTTCACTACATCAGTGTCCAGCACACACACACACACATGCAAACACCCATACACACATTTTCATTATGCATGCACATCAGAAACGCTTTCACATGATCACTGACCTTGTGTCCTCCTCAAAGCTTCCTTTCACACAAACACAGATTATTAAACTTTAGCTTTGGCAAAAACAAATTAAAAATGGTGATGAAATTTGAATCTTTGGAATTTTGAGGCAATACACAGAAAATTTCTCACTTTCAATACACACTCATTCATGGAGAATATCCTGGGGCTGTGTCTGTGGACATCATAAATCACAGTTTTGACATATTAGCATCACGCCAGAGTCATGCCACATCACCATATGTCCTCTCTCTGCCCCGGAGCCCTTTCCATCTGGTAAAACACACACAAACAAAGAAACAAATCTAAACACAGATGCACACACCCATACTGGCACAGATATGCATTATACACACACACACTGATACTTGCAAATGTATACATAGGTACACATGAATACTGATAAACTGGTCAGTAAGAGCAAAATGTTCCTGTAATAATCCATGAAAACTCACTCTTTAATGCTAAATAAACTCATGTGCCTATGTACTGTATGTCCCTTCCTCTGAATGTGAATGTATACAGCTCGCTCACTTTGCAGTATATTTGTATTGTCAGTCGTATTGCACTTCCTCCTCCCCTCTCTTCCTCCAAACAGTTTATCTTTCACTCTCTAATTTCTCTGTGGTTTTCCATTTCCTCTGATTTCTTCCTCTTGTCTTGCCTGCCCTCCTCCTCCTCCTCCTCCTTCTCCCAGTCTCTGAGCACTGGCCAGGGGCGTGAGAAGGTTCCAGCTCACTGAGCAGAAACCCTGCAGTTCTCCTCCTCCTCCTCCTCCTCCTCCTCCTCCTCCTCTCTTCAAGAACCATCCAGTCTTTCTCTCCTCATCCTCCTCTTGTACAGCCAATAACTGAGAGGAGAGGAGAGTTAGAATTGTAAAAAGAGAAAGACAGAGAGAAAAAAGGGCAAGACATTTTAGTGATTTCAAACTACACTTCCCATGATGCTTTTCTCTACAAGGGCCCACGATACACACCCCCGCTGCCTAGCAACACCAGGGTCAGAAGCCAAATGGTAATCAGGCCTTTAATAGAGGTTACTACAGTATGTTTCTGCTGTCAGCAGTCCGCAGTCTTTTCAGAAAGAGAGAAGGAGTCACAGACTGAAAATGACACAAAAACATAAGTAGGAAAATACTTGCATGCACCAATTGTGTCTAATTTAGTTGTTTTACTTTGTGTTTTGTAGCAGAAGACATCATTTTCTTTGATAATGGTTGTAGTCAGTGCTCACTGTGGTGACGAAAGCGTTGCGTTTCCTGTGGACCTGCAGCAGTAGGAAATATTCAGTGTGCTTTAGCAGTAATCTATTACAGCTCTGACCTGTGTCAGAAGTATGAACAGTGAACAATGAAGTTTATATCAATGAGATGAAATTATGTTGGATTATCGGTAGAATAAGGAAGGCAAGCTGAACCCAGTACAGGAATGGTGTAACTTGATGCCGTTGTTGGAAACTGTTTGAAAAAGGGCAGGCACACTGGAAAAATAATTGGCAGGTGATTTGATGAACCATCTGTCTGTCAATTTTGTTTCCAGGCAGGCTGTCCAAATTCAGTGTTAGCCTATTTTTTATGAAAAGTAATGCACCAAAATTTTTACATATCCCATATAATCATGAGCCAGTAATTCGTGCACAATCCTCATTTTCTGAAAGGCTGCAATCACGTGAACGATGCACTGCCAGTAGAAAAGAAGGAAGCAGTCCCATGTGGTCCCCGTAAGGAGACAGGTCAGGGTCGTAGATGGGTCCCAAAACATATGATTTTCCCCTGGTAGACTGGTGTCTGGAGCCTTGTGTAGTCTAAGTACATTTTGAGTCATTTTAAGGCACGTCTTCACCGTGTTTCTTTTTACTAAAGCGAACCAAATTAACTTTAATTTCCTAAACCTAACCTCTGTATATTTATTTTTTTTACATAACTTTGCGTCAAGTACAAAGTTATTACTGAATGTAAATATATTTAATAATAAAGTATAAATAATAGTGCTAATAAATAATACAATATTATATATATTTGTTAATTTAATATTTACTTTAAGGTTCAGGAAAGATCATGGACCTGGTTACGTTTATGTTTATTTTATTTGAGAAGGAACAATGCTCATTATTAGCATTAGCCCCTGGCTCCATCATGTAAATGTGCCAGATGTAGCTGCATCCTGGTTCTTCAACACAAGGTGCATGCCCTTTGGTCCTTAGAGATACTGCAGGGGAGGCATCAAATTATTATTTGGTCTTTTTTTTTTACACATTTACGTGATTCTAACATATTTTGCCTTTTTCTTACAGTGTATCTTTGTGAAAGTGAATTTTCAGCTCTAACCTACCTGAACAGTAAATCATGTACAAGATAGAAGCTAATATAGCCATCTGTCTGATAACATTGATCTACCCAGTTTAATATGCAACTCAATATAGTTATGTATTTAGACATAAATATATTGAGTTATATGTAGTTTGGGGTCTGTGTCCATCCCTCTTTCAGTTAAGGTGTCCTTGACCTAAAAAACATTAAAGACTGCTGCTGCTCGGAAATCTAAAAAACATAAAAGAAAAACCTACAAAAGTAAAGATAGATATTGACTTGAAGTGTTAGACACAATGCGTTTATTCTAACATGTAACCAAAGCCACCATCTTTCCCCAACCTTAAAGAACTTTCTTGGCCAACCCTTTGCCCACAAGCAAGTTCCCTGCAGTCCGTGTGTATTTCACTGCACAGTCGCTCTCCTTTCCTCTCTTCTTCCTCTCTCCTCTCCTCCTGTGCTGTCACTCCTCCTCGCTCCTTTCCCGAGCCTCCCTCCCACCCTCCTGTCTCTCACCAGAGGTGAAACGCTGTACTTCTCTTCCTGAAGTCATTTCTATGTTAATGAGTCTCCTTGTGAGATAACACAGGCAGCAAGGGCCTCGGACACACACACACACACACACACACACACACACACACACACACACACACACACACACACACACATACACACACACTGGCAGAGCAACTGAGAAGGATGATAGGACCTGTCACTGTTCTCTCTGTTGATCTGTTCATGCAATTATTTAATTATTAACTGTAATCCTTTTTTCTGACTCTCGCTCATCACTTTTCTCTCTCTCTCTCTGTTTGTTTTTGATCGCTTTAATTCGTCTGTTTCCTCCTCTGTTTATTTTGTAGTCTGCCTGACAATTCCTTTGGCTAAACAGCCAGTCGCTCTGTCAATCACTCTCATCACTCACCCCACCTTTAAATCCCGACAGTCAGTAAATCAGTCGGTGAGTTATGGCACAGAATCAGATTGACACCAACATACAGCTAATCCTAACATGCTGTAATACTCAAAAGACTTTTCTCAATTTAACTGAGAGTCATTATCCATTTGTCTGTCTGTTGTCTCCTTGACAAACATGCACAGACAGACAGAAAGACAGGAGATGTCTGCTATTTGTCAATGCACGTGTGTTCATTCACACACTAACACACACAGGCATGGGGGGGTACATAGTGGGCAAGCCACCCTCAATATTTAAAGCATGTGCATCGATAAAAACATGACAGTAGTATCGAACTTTTTATTTTGACAAAGTTAAAGACATTTACACCAGAACTTGAAGCACAAAAGGCACAAATAAGTGCATAAAGATTCACCAACATGTAGAAAATTTAATATTTGATGCTCAAAATTTTCTGGCTGAGGACTTCCAAACCCTCCATTTCAGATGTGCCCCCGCGCCTCCAGACTTTTTAAGGCCCCGATACACCAAGCACACGGTCAACTGTCGGCCCAGTCTTTGCAGTGTGTCCTGCACTGTCACCTTTTGGCAGCTAATGTACCGTGTTGAATCCTGTTCAGTTCAGCTCAGCCCACGAGAGGAGAAACTGAATTGAGTCAAGTAAACAAAGGGCTAGAGTCAAGAGAGATTGAGATAAAAACAAACTTGTTATGTGAGGTATGATTGTTTTTCTGTAGCCATTGAGATCTTTAGCAGAAACGTTTTTTGATGTTTTTTGTGTTTGTTTTCTGGCGCCTGGAAAATAATGCTCTGTTGTTTCAACATTGAATTGTGTTGGTAATGTGCCAACTTACTCACTTACTTACTTACATGTCAGTCTTCTGGTTTTCCTTTTTGAATGACAAACACAGATTACCGCCTTTTGCTGGTATGGAGGGGTTTTCCTTGTATGCTGGTGAATGTAAGTACTTAACATGAGGCAATGCAACAGTTGGCCTTACTTGCTGCTTGTTCTTTGATGTCATTTTGGTGTATCTGGGCCGAAACACATACTAAATTTTCCATTTATAACAAGTTCAACAAATGAAAAAGGTGTCGTCATTCTTTTAAAAGGTCATTGTAACTGATAATAATGATGGTGTAATATTGTACACCATGAAACTGTGATGTTTTCTGAAACATTTATCATATCAACAAATCTCATACTGTTGCAACTTTACCACAATGCAGGCATCTAGGTGTTTGGGGGGGATATTAAAGAGCCACCTACACATTGATTCATGCTGATTAATGAATATGTGTCTGATAGCTCGGTGAGAAAGAAAGAGAGAGAAAAAAGCTACCAGTTAATAAACAAATAACAAGTCAAAAAGAGGAGGTACATGCTTTTATCCATCCCTACAGTCCTGTCGTCATATCGTTTGTATTGGTCTCCAGTGAAGAGACGGGCGTTCATTCATTGCTCTTTAAACAGGCAATACAATGAGCTTTAAAACAGTCAGATCTGTACAGCCGCCTGTGGCACAAACACACACACGCACACACGGCGCCTCATAAAGACACTTACACATGTTTATGTGTGCACACATTTGTACACAGCAGAGTCACGTGAACAGAGACATACACAGGCACATGCCTACAAAACATGCACACACACACTCATGCAATCACGTGCACACACACATACGCACGCCCGAAAGCATCCCCATGTGTGAAGTGAACTATGAAGCTCAAACCGCCTTGTGTGGAAGCCTCGCTGGAGTGGAATCATTAAAAACGGTCCGTGGCTCTTTAAGTGGCGTCTCTGCTTCTCTCCCGGGCGCGATTCTTCATGCATCGCTTGCCAATCTCTCTCTCTCTCTCTCTCTCTCTCTCTCTCTCTCTCTCTCTCTCTCTCTCTCCTAACTAATCAGCGCGGTGCAGGGGGCTGCTGGCGCCGCGCAGGCGGTGGACAGAGGTAAACAGGGAGGGAGAGAAACGCTGCGCTTCGATTCAGCACCGCGGACAGCGCCACAGCGTACATTCAGCACCGCGGACAGCTCTCCAGGCGCGGCAGAAGCGGCGCGGCACAAAAACTGAAAGCTGCATTTAAGACATTAGAAGCAGGTGGTTTATGAATAAATATAATCACAAACCAAACACTTTCGCGTATGATAATGACTTTGACCACATCTGTGATAATACTAAAGAAGTGGCCCTCCTTTTGCTGAAACTCTACATCAGGGATTAACTTTGCTTGGGGGCCACTTATACAGCTGCCCCATGTTTCAAATGGGACGTTTTTAGGATGTTAGGACGTTTCAAGGTTTTTTGGAAGTTTCTGGGATTTTAGGAAGTTTTTAGGGTTTTAGGAAATGTATGATTTTAGGACATTTCTGTGATTTGGGGACATTTAAGAATATATGACATTTCTGGGATTCATGACATTTCTAGGACTTTAGGACATTTATAGGATTTTAGGAAATTTCCAGGATTCTAGTATATTTCTAGGGATTTTAGGACGTTTATAGGATTGCAGGACGTTTCTTGGATTTTAGGACGTTTCTAGGGGTTTTGCCCATTTCAGATTTTCGAACTTTTCAGCACATTTCTTTAGCATTATAGGACGGGGCCAGATTTGGCCCGTGGGCCGTAAATTGAGCATCAATGCTCTACATATTCTCTACTCTCTAGACCTGAGACCCTGTCCTTTATAGCCTACTGACGGCGTTGCGGCGGTGGGCGGGACATGCAGCAGTGACAGCACATGATTAGCTCCTGAAGGGCGCTGTCACCCACGAGCCCAATCCGAGCCGAACGGTGCGGCCTCAGGCGGAGTTTGAGGAAACGCGCGGTTAGTTTTAGTTTGTGTTGGTTGGACCGAGAGGAGGAGGAGGAGGAAGACGAAGAGGAGGAGGACGAGGAGGAGGAGGAGGAGGCGACGGCTGTCATTTTTTTTTCATTTGTACCAACGGGCACGTTTCTCGGGAGCAAGCCCAGGCGGGTGTAACTGTCCTGCAGGCTCCATCAGCAGGCGGCTTGTCGGACGGTGCGTCCCGGTTGTGGTTCGGCGCGTGACAGAGAACGAAAAGGCTGTTTTTTGAGAAGAATTTGATTAATCCGTGTAGATCTTATTTTTGGTGCCTATTTAAAGCAACTTAAACACTCGTGCTTCGTTTTTCCAATGCAGATAATGTATATCAAAAACTGAATTTATGTTAACAGCTGCGCTTTTTGGACCAGTTTCTACAGCCTGGACATCGAAAAACATGTCAGTGAGTCAACAGCTGGAGTGGAAAACACACGACGGATCTTGGTAAGCGTCCGCTCTCTATTCATAGCTGACGTATGGGCTTTATTCATCCGTCCATTCATTCAGTAATTCAGCAGGAAACCGAGCGCAAACCCACTGTGCCGCCTCATATTTTGGCGCTGCTGCAAGAGGGATCGAAGGAGGACATCCTTCACCGGTCAACACATCCAGCGGTGAGTTCGGGGCGAGCCTCCTCGACAATGATGTTTTAAACACATTAGAAACCCGCCTCCCTTTGCTGTGCGGTTAAATCAGTCAAGGAAACAAACTAACCCCATTTTTTGTTGTTGTTTTAAAGATGGAGTCCCCTCACGCAGGCTGTTAATGGTTAACAGATTAATAAGGAGGCTGTTTTGGGAAAGAAGTTGAGAGGGAAGAAAAGGAGGAGGAAAACGGAGCAAAGAAGAAGATCTCTGGTTACTGGCGCGTCTCTAACGCAGCTGGAGACTAATCAACGGGAGGAGGGAGGCAGAATGTGGCACCGCCGTTACCCTCCGCTCTGAGGGCAGTGTCAGGGACAACCGGTGGTCGTTAAACCTCCGGTGTGTGCGCGCTTGTATGTATGAGGGTGGTGGTGGTGGTAAAAACCGGTTTTTGATGCGCGAGAAAGTGACGTGCCGCCCTCCCACCTTCCCGCCCTTTGCCACGAGCCTCTTGTCAACTCCACGGACAAGGCAGCCAAGTACTTCATTTTTCTCATAAAAAAATCACCACCTTTATGTATATTTTTTGATATTTTTCTTTTGTGAGTGCCTGTGTGTTGGACCCCCTCACCCTGCCTCTCCAAATCTCGCGGGATATAAAGGAAATAAAAAGCGAAAAGAGAGGAGGAAAAGAGATTAAGACAAACAGGAGCCGCCTATATGAAGATGCTGATGTGTGACCGCGGCGTCCAGATGCTCGTGACGACGGTGGGCGCGTTCGCCGCCTTCAGCCTCATGACCATCGCCGTCGGAACCGACTACTGGCTGTACTCGCGCGGGGTCTGCCGCGTGAAGAGCAGCGGCGACAACGACACGAGCCGCAAGAACGAGGAGGTGATGACGCACTCCGGCCTCTGGCGAACCTGCTGTCTGGAAGGTACGTGATCAGTCTGACTGACTGGCTGTCTGTCTCTCTGTTTCTATGTGTGTGAGTGTGTGTGTGCGCGTGCATGAACATGTCTCCCTCTGTGTGTGTGTTTCTGTGGCTGTCTGTGTTTTTACTCGTGTGTAGTCTGGTGTGTGTTTTCTCTGTCCCTGCCTCTTCACACACACATACACACATCCTGTCTCTCCTACTGTCTGCCTCTGTCTAACACCAGAGAAGCATTGGCGTGCCGTGTGTGTGTGTGTGTGTGTGTGTGTGTGTGTGTGTGTGTGAGTGTGCGTGTGCGTGTGCGTGTGTGTGTTTGCCTGTGAGTGTGACAGCATCCCATAATCCCTGAAACTCAGTTCCTAAGCAGCCGTCCTTTCCCCGAGTTCACCCCCACATCCCTTCCTCTGCAACATGATGAAATACAATAGAATATTTATTGATCTGCTCTTGTTGTCATCACACTGCATAGCTGAAGGTACAAATAAAGCACTTATGGACACAAACACAGACAGCTGGCAGTGTTCTTAGCCCGCCAGCTGCACCAACAACAAGTACCTGGATCTGCACACTGTTGCTGGGATTCTTGCACACTGTGTGGTTAGGAATTTTGTTTGAAGCCATCTTGTTGTCGGCAGCCAGAAAACACAAATTACAGGCAGCGTTGTGTAACCTACGTTGGTGCTAGAAATTTGTGTGCATTTGGCAACTGCTAGAGTTGAGAGAGACCTGTCGATTCATGCAAATACATGCAAATTGCAGCCTGATTGCAGTCATAAATCTGATTTTATGAATCTTTGACATGCTGACCGACATGCACTGTGATCATTGAGAATTTTGAGAATAATGTGTTGTGAAAAAAGCACGAGTTCACTTTGAAATTCTGGGAAGAGGTTCTTTCCATTGACTAAGTTGACTCGAGCCAGAATCTGGTGGCTTCATCTTTGGGCATTATCACATTCACCACACACTTGTGCTGGTTGTCGCTTCTTTTTGCTGCATCAGTTCCATTTTTGTCAGAAGTAACCGTATTTTGGCAAGAGGCTTGCACTGGTGGAGCGAGGGCTGGATCAGACTGAGAAGCCGAGGACACTCAAAGCAGTATGCCTTTAATTACACGTAACTATCTGCACTTGATGGAACGGAAATGTACAACAGCATTTTTTGTGGATGCTGAATATCAAACAAATGCCAGCAACTGGATCATATTAAGTTGCTGTGAGCTGTAAAATTCACCATTTTCAAGCAGAAGAGAAGCAGGGGCAGTGTAGAGGCAGAGCCGATGTGACAGAGTAAACACAGCAGCGAGGATTACGAATGATGATGCTCAATTTCTTGCATTGGCAGAATGAGAAAGAGAAATTCATTCTCCATTGCCGTGATGGACTTGATTTATAGAGGCCTTACGTACCACCAACATTGCTGCCACTGTCTCCTCTTCTGCCTTGATCTCAGCATTAACATGATAGTAACCTCCTCAAGTGTTGCCATGTCTGTTGTTTACATCCCACACATCCAGTAGTTGAATACAGCCTGGTCTCTCTCATGTGCACCCTACAAGTATCCTCCAGTAACACACATTGCATATAGGCAAGTATATGGACAAAAACGCTCATGACGCTATATATCTCTGGCCGTAGTCTGGGTCTGCAGCTGCCTGTTCTAGAGAGAGCGCTCTGCAGCTACATCTGGGGGCCGAAACGTCCACGTACACATTGTGCACTGAAAATTAAGAAAACGTCTGCTCGACTTGAACAATCTCAGTTGATTAAGGTGTGTCCGACTGATGATATGAATCACTGACTTTCAGGGGCCAGCCATAGTAACATTTATGCCAACCTCATAGTTATTGCTGCTAGACAGACATTATTTCTGTAGTAAATTCACCAGTATAACCTCCACTGTTTGAGTTCACATCGCCTCTGGCTCTTCTTGTCAAGTCTATCCCTTTATTTTGCATCATTTAATTACCTAATTGAGATCATAAAACCCCCCAAATTGTCCCATTAAATCACGCCTTTTCCAGTTACTCCAATGACACTTCGCTTCAGAGACACACACCGTGTCTGTAGCTTCATGTTCCTTGACTACAGTAATGGATCAGCTCTGTGGTTCATGAAGTCATCTGATTTTAAATCCTCAAGTCTTGTGGCTATCCGGCGATCTCAAAAAATCGAAACCTAAAGCCAGACGAAGATAAGGGCAGACGGGGCAGGGATAATTGGAGCAGGTAGACAAATAAGATAAGATAGATTAGATCAATTTAAAGAGGTGAAGTGCCTCTTTTCATTTGAGTTTACTTTAATTGCTAAGCAGTTACAGCATGCTTTATTACCACGTGTTTATGAGGCTCCAGACTTGACAAAGTGAATGAGAGCACTAATATCCTGAGAGAACACAAAGTGACCGTACAATAAGACAGAAAGCACAGAGACAGGTAAATGTGTCTGTGGGGTTTCTTGGTGGCTCAATGGATTGAGGTACATCACCATGGCAAATTTGAGGCTGCAGCATTAGTGTGTATGTGTTTATGTGTGTGTGGATCATAGGTTTGAGCCTTGGCTTTGACCTTGGCTGTATGTCGTTCTCTGTCTCTTTCCACTTTTCCTGTTGCCTTCCCTGTGGAATCTCAAAAGAAGCACTGGAAGCCATAAAAGCATTTTAAAATGTGCCTTTTTTCTGTCAGAGAAAGGTCAAATCACTTATCTTCAACCTGGAGTTCCAGCCAAATACATTAAGAACTACATTTTAATTGTAAATGGCTTTTTATAGATTGCTTGGTAGCAGTATCATGTTGTTAATACATCCCATATTGGAGACGGCTGACACTGTGGACAACGTGTCCACTGCAACAGGGCTAACCTCCCAGCCGTTGTTTGTATTTGTCTCCAGGGTACCTTTCGCTTGTATCAGAGCATTTGTGTGTGTTACTTCTCTTCATTGCTACCACTTTTTTTCTATGTTTAAAGCTGGGGTAGGCAGTTTTATTTTGGCATCATTTGTCAACAACCGCACAATAAACTTTGAGCATATTGTAATTCAAGCGGACTGAGATAGACCTCTGCACCTCCTTTTGGCTCTGTTTTCACCCTTTAGAAAATCTAGCCCCTGACAGGATATTTTGGTCAGTCACAGGTTATTTTGGAGAGAGGGTGTTCCTATAGGTTGTTCAGCAAATGCAGGTATACGTGCACATCTCTTTGGTGTTTCAATGGTGGAGAATCCTGCACAGAAAGTTGCAATTCCAGCACTGGCAACATCTGCTTATACTGCAAAGCAATCCAAAAAGAGACTAAAAGAGAGTTTCACAAATAAACAAAACAAAACATTACGGCTCAACCCAATTATTTGGCTATTCGAGCGTTCGTTAATTGGGAACGTATTCGTTTATTGACTGAGTTGAGCCATTTCTGTGTCATGTGAGCAGCACCAGAATACAAACACGTGAGCTGTCCTACTGGTTAAGAAATCCAGAGCAGTGGGGAGTGAGGGGGAGAGATGGTGGGGCGGCTAGAGAGCTAGTTCTTCTTTTTGTGATCTGATAGACAGAGAGAGAGAGAGAGAGGAGTTGCCCATCACCTGTATGGGATTAAAAGTCATTGTAAATGTCAATTTCTCCCACCTGAAGCTTCATTATTAAACCTGACACACATAATTCACTGTAAATTATTTGACATTGATTCGCTGAAAATTGCCCGCACACGGGCAAGTAAACTTTGTTTTCAATTATCATTAAAAAGATGCATTGCCCCTAGTAGGAGCATGCATCTGTGTCTTCTGTGCATGCGCAAGCGCGCGTGCGTGTTGGTGTGTGTGTGTGTGTGTGTGTGTGTGTGTGTGTGTGTGTGTATGTGATGCAGCCAGACATAACCATCTCATTCTGGGGGGCAGAAAAGGCTATTACAGGGCCAGATGGTGCAGGTATAAGGCTTTATTGAACACGCACTGTCATTTACATACACACACCCACGCACACATACACCCACACACCCACACACTCACACACACACACACACACACACACACACACACACACTTGTAATTGAATGAATAAATAGACAAATTCTAGGATATTCCCAAGCCACCAAACAAGCACAGCTGTGGGAGCAGTACGCCAAGTTAACACAATGTCAGCACAATGTCAGCGCATGCACACATGCACACACTCACATGCAACAGACACAAAAACATGCAGTTGCATGCACACTCACTCATGCGCGTACGCACGCATTCACACACACAATCACACAACTAAAGTGAATAAGTTCTCTTATCTCTGTTCTCATTCTGCACATCTTATCCCCCCTTCGCTCATTCTGGGTCCCTGGTTGTCACGGTTTTATAATTCATAAACGCCTCATAAACTGACAGGAAATGGATGTCTCTGACTCGTGTACATGTGGCTCGTAGTCTGCCTGACATCAGAGAGTGAGTGAATGAGAGATGGAGGGGGGTAGGAAAAACATCATGTATGCAGTGTTCTTACAGTAAATGTATAGAGCAGTCATGCATATGAGCCGTGCAGCATGCAGCATGCAGCACATTTTACAGTCACACAGTTTCTTTCTCAGACAATATGAGGCAAGAGGAAGAAAGTCTTAAGAATCACCTTATTTTATTAAAGAAAATATAAAAATAGATCTTGCACCATACATCGCGGATGTGTCCCTGCTGGCAAGAAATGTCGTTGCTAGACGCTAATATTTGGTTGAGTTTAGGTTGTGATGGCGGGTGACCAAAATTCAATGTCAGGACGTCTACTGCCAATGTCAATGTCAGAATACTGACGACAAATGACGCTGGTACTTTGATGGTCTTAATTAGGGCAGCCCCCTGAAAGTCAGAGTTAAGAAACATCAGTCGCAGACCACTCAGTCGACTGGGATTGCTTCAAGTCCAGCAGTGTGCTTCGGGGACATTTTGGTCCCCAGACTTTGTTACAGAGTGAGTGCTCTTGACTTTCACACTACTCTTTGATAGAGGCTGCAGTGGACACATTGCAGCGGCACAGAGGAGGAAGAGATTCTGCATTATAATGCTCCTAGACAACATTATCTTCTCTCTTTTGCTATTTTTGAAAGATGATTTTTTGGGGGCTTTTTCCATTTATTCAGAGGACAGTTGAAGGGAATGACATGCAGCAAAGGGCTGCAGGCTGGACTCGAATCTCGGCCGATGCAGAAGCCTCAGACATATGGGGCACACACTCTACCTGGTTAGCTCGAGGCCGCCCCTTTCTGACATCCTATTGATGTCCAGTGCCAGCCGGGATGTTTTCTGTTCTGTACCCAAAAAAGTAAGTAAAGGAAGCATGAGTGCAACACATATAGTAAAAAAAACACAAACGTTATTTCCTTTGACAGGAAAATGTACAAATTCTACAAAATTACATATTCACTCCCATAGAAATATATTGACACCGCAGAGAATGTAGGAAAATTAGCAATAATAACATCAGAAGGGTGTACCCTTCAAAATAAGAGTCTCCAGCGAATCCACCCAGGATTGTGAAGGAATTTGTAATGTCTTGTTCGTAATGTCTCCAGATATGGATCACTTGTTAAAACCCAGTATAAATGAGGTCTATGTTATTGTATGTGTAGCTCACTTTAATGTGCCCGTCGTTTGTGATTGTATCTTTATGATTCCTCTGTGTGTGTGTGTGTGTGTGTGTGTGTGTGTGTGTGGTCAAGTCAGGATTTCCTACATGCAGTGAATGTGTTTTTGTGTGTCTGTACAGGTGTACTGAGGTGTTAAGTTCCCACTGTGATAAATGAGCATGAGAAAGCCGGGAAATGAGGAGAGAAGGAAGGAGGGGGGAGGCAGAGCATGAATGAACAGAGACCAGAATGTGCATGAATGAAGCAGGGGAGGAAGGTGGAGAGGGGAGGTGGTGGGTGGCAAGTGATGGATGGGCTGTGCATGGCCTCTGTTTCAGGTGAATCTCTGGGGAGTGTTTGACCACGCTGGGGATCTAAATGATCACCTGGTAATAGAGAGAAGGAAAGGGGTTTTAAACAATGGGGGCAAAAATGTTCACGCGGGTGGCTGCGGGAGGAAGGAGAAAAGAGGAAAAGGAAGAGGGAAGAAATAAAGCCAAAGACTTAGAGAAAAAAGAGAGGGAAAGGGGTATTTGTAAACATTTGGAAAGAAAAGAAAAACAACAGGGTGAAAACAAATACACTATATGGCCAAAAGTATGTGGACACTCTTACACTATTCCAAATGCTTTTGCATGCTTTCACGTTGAGGCTGTTTGGAGCAATCCCAATACTACAGTTTATAATGATGTTTTAGACAGCACTGTCCATCCAACCTTGTGAAAATTGTGAAGCGGTCAAGGTATAAAGGGTTAAATGGAATATTTTCTGGTTTCTTTACTTCTCCATGACAATAAACTGAATATCCTTGGGTTGTGGACAAAACAGGACATATGAATGAACGAGGTATAGCACTCCAAAGTGTGATATACATTCGATTGACAAAACAGGCATCCTAGAGAGGGTGATAATACGCACATCACATAGGTGCAAGGCTATCAAAAAAGGAGTGCATATGAGGAAAAGAGTAACACCTGCAAACTTACTTCACGCCAAACAACGTTTGATCCTACTTGGATCTTCGTCAGGTTTTTTGTGTGTATTACTTCTGTTTTCCCTTAACCTTAATGTAATACAATTTAGAATGCAGGTGATGTAGACTGATGAGGAATTTTAATATTAAGTATTTTGATATAGTACAGTGGCCCTGGCATCATTGTTTTTCTTTTTCTATGTACTTCTTATATGTATTTTCTATGTAATTTATTGAATTATTGATTGCCAATTGTTTCACCACCTTGAGTAGTTCAAAGGGTTAACCACACCTATCACCGTAGAGCTCGTCAGCCTATTTGTGTGCATTATGGATACATATAGATGTGGTTTTATCTTTCTCAAACATTTTGACCTGACAAAGATCCAAGTAGGATCAAAATGTTGTGTCCATTAAACTTGTGTGGCATGGAGTTAATGTGCGGGTGTTAATTCTTTTCCTCAAAACGCACGTTCTAACCATAAATGCTTTTGATTTAGTAGTGCAAACTACATGGGAAAATCACTATGAACCATTCTGAAATGCACTCTGAATTATGCATGCGCTTTGTAGTCTATAATTTAACCTAATCTATGAAAATTTCAAGGAAAGAAAACACCCCTCATTATATTGCAAATTCCAAGGACAGATGTGATGGCTTTCACAGTTTCAACAGCTATGGTAATGCTTCTGTTTTCACCCAACTGAACATATACATTGAATGCCCCCTGTGCGCAAAGCAAAATGGTTTGTTTATAGAAATATGTGAAAGAAGTTGACCTGCAGAAAGCTCCAACTTCAACCACATCAAACCCCTTTGGGTTGAACTTAAATGCAGCCTGCAAACCATTCTTTATGATGAGGGCCTGACTTCACTAATGCTCTAGTGGTGCAAATTGTTGCACCCAGATTCGAAATGCAGTGAACAACTTGAAGGCTGTTTAAGTTGAGGCTGTTAAAACAGCATGTTAATGTCTGTTGTTTTTCAATGAGATGTGAGTGTAACGTTGGCAGCGTAGTGTGGCAGGATGCTCAAAACAAGCATGTATGTAAGTGAGAAAAGATGAGAGAAGATGAAGGGAAGATTGGAAAGGGATGAATGGATGTTTTGGTTAATGAGAGCAGAGAAAATGAGGAAGCGTAAAGGAGGGATGATGAGAGCATTTGAAACGGGAACAGAGAAATGTTCTGGAGAAAGAGAACATGGGTGTTTGTGGAAGAACAGAGTGAGAAAAGGGGGAGAGAAGAGAGGGAAAGAGGAGAGGTGTGCAACCAAGCAGAACCTGTCCCGTTCTCTTTCATCAGCCATCACCGTGGAAACTAGCCTCTTCCTCTCTCTCTCTCTCTCTCCCCCCTTTTCCCTCTCCCCCATCTTCTCTCTCCTCCGCCTAGAAAGAGGTAATCAGAGAGAGTGAGGGAGGTAGAGATGAAGAGACAGAGAGAGAGAGAGAGAGGAAGAGGCACAGTCACCCACACTGAGCTGTCAGAGGCGCTCTGAGGAAACAAGCAGTCCAATTTGCTCTGCTTTTCAACTTCCTTTCCTCTCCCTTGCTCACTCCCTCCTCTTCTTCTCTTCTGTTTTCTAGTTGACAAAACGTTTTATATTCTGCATGTGTTTGTGTGTGCATGTGGCTGGGTTGAGACATCCAGCTTTTGGACTACACATCAACTGATTAGGGACAGCTCCTCTGGGAACGAGGCTGTCCTCGCCACAATAACTACAGCTTTGGTCATTTGTTCCGAAGCCTAAAATGACCTTTGTTGACGTTATACTGAGACAGGCCGATTGTAGCACATCCATAAGCTTGTACAGAAGAGGTTTGAATGGTTAGAGTGTATGAACAGTGTGATTTTAACATGGGAGAACAATGTTTGTGTGTTTTTCCGACTAACAATAAAGATTTGTTTATTTTAGAGCATGACTAAAATCTATTCTTGGTCTTTACCAAGTAGTTTTTAAAAATGCTACAGGGTCTGCACCATAACCATGCCAGTGTACGCCTGCTTTGCGCAGAGTAGGCTAGCAGATAAGCCAGATACACCATGAAATTTGAGTGGTGAGAGCAACGTGTTTGTCACCACGATCACATGGCCCATACAAACAATTAAATAAAGGGAGACTGATAAAACAGAAAACTGTTCAATGTTGTTCCGGCTTAACCCTTAGGGCCCGCTTTAATATTACACACGCTTGTATCACTCTGCACACAAAATGCACTTTTCAAATCAAGCATTAAAAAATATTATACAATAATCTGATTTTCTACTTTCATCGAGTTCATTTTTTAACCAACATCAGTCATAATCAGAAATAAAAGTGTTTTAAACCTTTAAATGCCAGGATTTTGTCATGATGCCACTGTTTTTGTTTTCTTGTTTTTAATATTAATTAATTGATTTCAAGATTGATTATTATTAATCCAAAATTCAACCAAAAATACACAATCTTGCCAAAATGTGTGCGATATGCATGAACACAGTCAGAATTATCATGAAATGAAGAATGAAAAGTGCGTAAAATATACCAAACAGTCTCTAAGGGTTTAATGTGTGAACACTACTGCCCATGTTGGTAATTATTTGTCAACTAGGAAAGCTCCCATGGCTTTTGTCCTGTAGACTGACATTGTTGTTTGTTTTGTCAGCTGACAGTTATGTGGTTGCTGCCGCTGGCTGACAGATAAGACTCCATTTAAACAGCTCTCCCGGCCCTCGCGGTTATGTGTTGAGCAGTGCATGGGTGCACTGACTAGACTCTAGGAAAGGCTGTCTGTTGGTTGCTGGGTTCACCACTTTGGCTCTGACTGAAATATCTTAATAACTATTGTTGCTGAGAGATACTGAGGTACTGCTGATAAAGGACCGAGCACTGCCCCAACTTGTGTGTTGCTCAGCTCTACGTCATGTTTCATTGTAGGTCACGATTTGTCGCTGTGACTGGTTTTAAGTCTATCCAGTAGTGTCCAGAGGAATTATGGTATGTGCCAGCTCATAACGCGTCCTGGAAAATGAACCGACCAAATCGATTCTTGGTCTTCATCAGGGTCCCAGAAACACTAATCATACTTAATTATATACCAACTATGAATGGCGCCTTGCCCAACACATCAGGTCTAGAAAATAACCAATAGAATACAGTACAATAAAAACTGACAGTCCCATCAGCCTCTACTGTACTTAATGTTTAGCGCTAATTAGCAAATGTTAGCATGTTAACACACTAAACTAAGATGCTGAACATAATCTGCAAAACACCCTGTTTACATTCTGACATTAGTATGTAGCTCAAAGCTCTGCTGTGCCCAAGTACAACCACATAGAGCCATTAGCATGGCCGTGGATTCTTAGTCGTTTTTAACTCTAACAGTGATCTTAATTTAACCATTTAGTGTGGAGGACTTGTTGCTGGGAACACATTTGGTGTCCCGCCTGTGTTTTAACTGCTGTTGTGCTCTGGAAAAGCCAAAAATCCTTCAGGTGCACTGGGGTTTTGTTAAGATTGGCATAGTTATTACAGCCATGTTTCTGTAATAATTAAGGTTATAAAGTGTAGTGGTTCTCAAACTTTTTCTGTAATGCTGAAAAGAAATGTATGCCCTCTCATAAACCGAAACAGCTACAATATTCGGAAAACTAGTAACAAAAACAGCTTGTTCAGTTTCATTTAAATAGCATTATCAGGAACATAGACTGTATTTTTCTTCTTGCACATGCAGCTCGGGATTTAGTGTTGTGAAAATAAAATAGATACATTATTCCCGGAACTGCTGATAGTTTTAATAAAAAAATTTTATAAAATCAAGGCTCTCCATTAACAACTACATTAAAAGTACAGCTGCGAGCAAGATGTTTTCTATCATGTCAGTCAAATATTTCAGATCTGAGTGACATTTGCTCCAAGAGCATCACCGAAATTTTTTTTTCCCTCAGGTGTCAAAATAAATGATACATCTGTCCTTTAACCAGAGCAGTCTTGGTTTGTTATTGTTATTTCAGTTGTCTGTTTTGGTGAGTTTTTCTATAATTTATGCTTATTTATGGTGCTTCAGTGTTTGACCTGTAACTCTGCTGTACAAACCAGACTGTGTGTTTGTGCGAGCTGGATCAAGGACAAACTGCTGGCACCTCATGACCAGCTCGTCACAATCGTGGGGGCATCTGGACGCACAGTGTTGTTTGTTTGTTTGTCTCCGTTTTAACCTTGATTTGAGGCACTTTTTTTTCTAGTGGAATATTTCCACTGTTTAGTATGCATACTGCATTACTTGCCTGTGATTTCACAAGTAGAACTACACGAACAGGAGCAAGCAGGTGTTTACTTTTTAGTTGAAATCATATTTTAACTGGTCCGAGTTGTTTACCTCTGATTTTGACAGTATAGTTTGATTTCATTGATGTTCACAACACAGCACTGTTTTTATATACAAAACATTTAACCTTAAATTATTTTTTTACTGTGACATTTTGATAATATTCAGCGAACATGAGCATGAATATATTTTATTGTGTGTGTACTTAGGAAAATAGATGCAGTGAGGAAGAGCTATAGCTAAGTAAATAAGTTGGTTAAACAGACAGATGTAAGAAAGTAATAGGCTGACCGAGAAGGTTAGAGACAGCAGAGAGCGAAGGAGAGGCTGAGGGAAGTGAAAAAGAGAGTGAGATATGTGGTAAAGCTAAATAATAAAAGTGTATCTGTAGCTCGGCACTCTTAAGAACAGCCAACAGTTTGTCGAGATTCAGTGAAATGGAAAGTGTTTCTCCTCAACGTCTCAGCTTTTGGCCCTTGGACTTGCTGTACTACTGTTTTCATACATAACATTAAAATGTGTTTCTCTGTGTCTTATCTGAAGAGCTGTCAAAACTGCTGGCTTTATCTGTCAAAGTATGGCTTTGTGGCATTCAAACAAAGATCATTCACATGTAAATGTTCTGTGATACCTATATTTAAACATGACAGGCCTGTTTTAGATATAGCTGCAATAAAGTGCTGCAGGAGTGACCCCGCTAAAACCCAGTTAACATTTTAGCATTCTGGCTCCCTCATTTCAGAGTTAATGCTTTTTTTAATGGGTTTTAGGTTAGATGTCTGAATAAGGTCTGAGGTTTACACAATTTTCATATTTTACTTGAACGAAACGTGTCTAAAAGAAGGCGTTTGTTAACAAGTGGCTAAATGAGAATACAGAGGTTGTCAGGAACATTCAGCTTCATCATCACACTGAGCTCAACAAGTTGGCCTTTACAGCCTCATTGTGGTGGTGATATTTAAGTTATACGACCATATAGAGTAAGGATGTGTGCGATATGTCGACTAGTTGATTAACCGTTGGTACCCTTGCTAGTCGACACCCGAAATACTAGTCTGTTAAACGTATTATTCCAATTATCATTAACTTATTAGAGTTTTTTTCAAAATATATTGTTTTCAATATGTATGAGGATAATATGCAGTGTTTACAATGCATAATGCAAAGTGCCACATCTTTCAGCTGCAAAAATGTGCTTAACAATTTCAGACAGCTCTTATAATATTCACAATGTTTTTTTTCAGACAATGTTTTAACTGTAACTTTCCGTTTAAATATCAGGGATATTAGCTTGAAAGATGAAACATACCACTGCATTTACCCTTCATAATCATAAAAGTGGTGTTCATTTATGAAGATCATCTTTCTGACCAAACCCTGTTAGAAGCATAAACTTTCGTTTGCCACAGTGTTTATTTTCTTCAGTAATCCAGAATACAATATAAAAATTCCACTGGCTTTTTGTTGAGGTAACCAAGGTGATGCTAAGTTTTGGTTTGGCCAACAAAAACTAATCATTCCTGCACCACTCTATTATTGAAAGTAGTACTACAAGTACCTGTTTTGCTCTCTTTTCAGTCATTTGTATTTTGGACTGTGCTTTCTAAACATGCTTTAATATATGTATGGTGGTTTTACACCTTACTAAGAAACGACAGCACACAGGAGGGAGTGCGCATGTGCATCACATGTTCATATGTGCATGTGTTTATACACAAGTGACAGCAGCAGTATATTGGGCCCAGTAGGGGAAACTAAACCATATGACTCACACAGGCAGGCAATCATGCACATACTGGACTCCCATCCCCATTCGCTATATCCCATAATGCCTTGCTGCAGCTGTGGTCGCAGCTGCCCTCAGGCCACGTTGACCTTTGTGAGGAAAATGTCTCCTGATAGATGCTCCCCCTGTGTGTGTGTGTGTGTGTGTGTGTGTGTGTGTGTGTGTGTGTGTGTGTGTGTGTGTGTGTGATCGCGCACACGCCCGCATTTGCTATCTTAGAATGTGTGTGTGGTCTGTGTGTGTTTGTGTGTATGTGTTTGTGTTCATTAGTTTTCTGTTAATTAGACTGAAAAAACGTACCCACAGCAAATTTCCGGCTTTCTCTTAGACACACATGCACCCAGCACACACATACACGCATACGGGCACAAATGCACACAAACACACTTGAATTCCCAAGAACATGAAAACATGACCTCAGAGGCGCTCTGAATTAGAGAAATAAAATAGCAGTGTGACGTAGTCAGTCCCAAGTACAAATTAGCTTTGACAGCCATGTTACTGTAAAGTATGTGCAAATGAATGTGTATGATTACTGATTACCATAAGCATTTGCATGTATGAAAACTCTGTTTGCATGTTAGACTGACACAAACAGATCTTTTCCCCAAAGACCTTTTTTCTTTCTTATAATAAAATAAAACTATTAACAGTACATTTTTAAAACATCTTGACATATTTTACACTGTAAACGGGGAACATTATGGGTTTTTAGTTGGACTTTAAAGGCATAAGGTTCATTTTGATTGTGTTAATTCTACCATCTAGCAGTAGACGGAGCAGATCCCAGTATTTTATGCCTTGTTTGAGCTGTATTAAAACTGGAGAGAGATGTTTAGCTTATAGTTTTCCATAATCCTAAAGTCTTGTGAATTACCTCATAGTCAGAAATACGACACAATCTAAGCAGCAGCTTTAAAATGTGGACTGTTAAATATAAAGAAGAATATTGTCTGCATATTGCAAATTACATGTTCTGTCACCTTTCGCTTTACCCTTTTACGTATAGGTCGCTATGAATTGCTATGAGTAGTGGCTTGATTGTAATGGCATATGATAATGGTCTGGTTCCACACTGTGAATAAATCTGTCAGGTTTATTATTATTTGTATTAACAACAGAGTTTTAATCCACCATCAAATATTGGGTCCAGATTCAAACCTTTCAAGAACAAGTAGTCCAATTAGCTTATTTGCTGCATCTAAAATAATATTTGGAATGACTACATCCAAATACTGATTGATATATTTCTCTAGAATTTGCTGTGCATGTTTAATAACAAAAGCGGCCATTAGAAACTGCATTGTAACTGATGTTTGTCCCTCAGTATGAGTGAGATGGTTGCTTTGTGTAGTCTCGTGGAGAGGGCCGTAATCGCTGCAATAACCTCTGCTCAGGTGAACTCTACTTGTGTTGCATCTTAATCAGGGATAGTGATCAGAAAGCTTTCATCAGTCAGCTGTCCTGGAGAGATTTAGATGCGCATTTGAGTAAAATCACAACAATTGAGAGAGTCTTAAAGTCATGAAATATGAATGAAAAATAATTGTTTATTGATTAATTTTGTACTGTCTTATCCAGAATGAGACAAATCTGTGTGGGTCTAATTTTATTAGCCTTGTTAGTGATCTGTTTATCTTTCAAATGGGATCACATAGAGGAAATCTGGGCAGTGATTTTAATTATGTGCTATCTTGTTATTACAGAAAATGCATTAAGCCCACGTGTATTGATAGATCTGTTGTTTTTTTCCATCCAGCTTTTATTTTCACATCCTCCTCATTTCCATTTATACATTTCTAATCAATGTATTGTGATGCAGATCATGAATTAGCATTTGTTTTATATTAAGAGGGGGTGCTTCATCACCCTCTTTTGATAAATGGAATTTTGTATCAATTTAAGGAGGAGCTTTTGTGCAACGCTTACTTTGAACGAAGGAACTACACTCACTAAAATAATTGATTCACATTTGCTGAAAGGTTTTAGGTGTTCTTTCTCTATCTCCGCTTGCCTCTCTCTCCTCTCAAGGTGTTCTCCTGAGCTCTAAAAGCTTAGTGATATTCTAATAAGCCATTGCAACCTGGAGGGCTAATATCATTGAAGTTGAGGTTTACAGCATAATCAATCTGAATTAACATTTGCTTGCACATTACGCTGGCTGGAGACACAAAAGAGAGAGAGAGAGAGCAAAGGAGAGTTAGTTTGAGAAGGAAAATGGAGATGTTGAGTAAGCAGATGTCAGAGAAAGAAGGTTGAAATTAAGACAAAACCACAAGAAACCACAGAAGTTAAGGGGCGGGAGGTAATCAAATCTACAGTCTGAAGTAGTGCCTGGTTTTTGATTTATAAGAAAAAATGTATCCATCTTTCCAAGCCCGTGTGTGTGATACATTTTGGCCCTGTTTGTGTGTGTGTACGTGTGTGTGCTGCACTGGTTTCTCCTTGATGAGATCATAGGCTGGTTTTGACACTTGACACAAGCCTGTGTGACAGCTACTGACTCACTCACTGATACAGCATTTGGAGGTAGCTCTTCAAAACTTCAGTGTGGGCTGAAAAATATACCCCCCACACACCCACGTGTCTGTGTTTGGTTGCAGCAGAGGAGTGGTGACAATGTATTCTGTTCTGTTCATCCAGATTGTTATACTGCAACCTGGTAATTTTTCTTACCCAATCTTTCAGATTCATCTATGTTCCATGTTTTTCTTATGATAGGTTGGCAACCTGTCCATGTTTTTTTCTCTACCACTAAACCAGTCCATGCTCAGATACACTCCATCCCATCTGTGAAACTGAGCACAATAAGCAAGAATAAAAAATGCATAAGAATGAATGCACAATCCGAGTCCAATTACTAAAGCAACTAGAAAGTGCATACCTCAGCCAAAGCTGCAAAACATAATGATTATTTTTTGTAGTTATTTGAACTGTTTTTTGATGTAAATCATTAAAAGTGAGTCGTAGCTATATATTTTAAATTTTGTGACATTTGTAGGAGGCTAGTTTCAGTTGCGGATTAAGGCTGCATTCAAATAAAGAAAATTGTTATAATTATTATTAATTAATGGTGATGGATAAGGTTAGGGTAAGGGGCAAGGGAGTGCATTATGTAATTAACGGTCCTCACAAAGATAGAAGTACAGGAATGTATGTGCGTGTGTGTTGGTTCCTCATTGTTTTAAAGATTCCCAGTGCACTGTTTGTTACTCACACATTATCATGATGAACATGCTGACCTGGAGGTCCAACACACCAGTCTTAATGACTCTCCCTGTGTGTGTGTGTGTGTGTGTGTGTTAGTAAGTGAGTGTGTATGTGTGTGTGTGTTGAGGTTATTTTTAGCAACCCATCTTTATTTTCTAGAAAATAACAGTGTGACATCACCGGGTACATGGAAACACGTTTGCTATAATGACTGTGTGTGTGTGTGTGTGTGTGTGTGTGCGCACTTTTAAGTGTGTTTATCCAGTTGTGATTTAGATTCTCGACCACTGAGAGAGAAATAAAAGCAGCCATCTATCTCCCTCTTCCATCCTCCCCATCCTCTATGTTCATGAGCGCGCGTGTGTGTGTGTGTGTGTGTTAGTCTGGCGCATCGCTTCATTGGTATTTCATTGCGTGAGGCCGTTTGGTGCTCTATACATCAGGATGGTTCGATACATTAAAAGGCAGGAGGTTTAATAAATTTCCCGGCTGGCAGACATGAGGCAGAGCTCTGATTGATGATGCCTCACACATTGATGCATCCAACAGAAACAGCTAAGGCTACAGTTACCTTCTGTGTCTCAAATCAGGCCACATTAAATAGTACAGAGCAGTGCTGTGTGGTTTTCTATTACCAACAAATCCCATGAAATGACCACAACAACAGTGAATTGATCCTGTTCTCTGTCAATGGCCAGATATATGCCATAGGGCTCTATTGTTGTCCAAAAACAATTAAAAAACACATCGGTTAGCTGCACTGTTGCACTGGCTGACATGGTTTTTTTCATTACTATGAACATTAACAGTTCTGCTGCCTTTAAAACTCACAGTGCACCAAATGTGTATTCATCCTCAGCTAAAAATAGTCCTTTACAAATCCACTTGAAATTTCCAAAGATACCAATTCATTCTGATAAGCTGCTAATATTTTCTGTGTGGTTCAAGGCTGCAAGTAATGATTATCTCCACCCTAAATCAATCTGTTCATTATATTTTTGATTGATCGTATTGTTCGCGTGGCCCATAAAATGTCAGAAAATTGTGAAAAATGCCCTCACAAGTTCTCAGAGCCCAAGGTGATATTTTCAAATTTCTCAAAATTCCAAAACCCAAAGATATATAGACAGATAAATGGAAGAATACCAGAAAATTCTGCCTGGGAACCATACAAATCTGCGAGTGCGTGTTTTATTTGCTTCGGCAGATATGTTGGGTCCCCCTTCAATTAAAAGAGGGGTTGTCAACCCCGCCATAACATAGTTAAGCGTTTATTTAAACAGGAACAGTAGGGTGCGTCATGCCTTTGTCATCCTATGAGAAAAAATATAAACGATGCACGTCGATTTCAGATTAAACATGTACCAGATTTCCATCCAACCTGGACCACTTCGGGCCAGTCACAACCATTTATCTATAATGGGGTGGGTTTGATACAATGATTGACAAATTGCCAAGCCTGTGGAGTTTGACAATACCTGTAAGACGAAGTAATTTTTGGCTCACGCACCCTCACACCGGGGGCAAGGGTGGATGCATGATTGCTCACTCTCTGATTAGCTATACTCATTGCCTTTGTTGATTGGATTGTTTAGATTTAGGCATGAGGAGTGACAATGATTAGGGTTAGGGTAAAAAAATCTTAGCGTAAGCCAATAAAAGGCGGAGTAAGGCAGGCAAGCCTTTGCCATTTTAGGCAACAGCTATTCTTATTGCCCCTTGGAAACTGAAAATGAACCAAGAGGGGCCAAAGGTCTGGAGATGCCAGTCTGGGAAAAAAGGTATCTGACAATCATTTCTTAATTAAAAGTTAGTCTGAATGATCACCCAATTGTGAAAATAGCTGCTGATTAATTTTCTCCTGGTCGTTTAATTGACCAATCATTGCAGCTCTAGTGTGGTTTTCCCGACAGTTTGCGTGTGGTTTGGATACATAAAACCTCATGCTGCTCACACTAGATAACTACTGAGCATAGGAAATGAGAGTACAGACACAGTTTAAGTGTATGGAGTTATTGCATCCATTTTCAAATTGTGTGTGAATATACAGTGAGAAAATTCATATATATTGATATTTATGCACATATTATTATTACAATATATCCAGATATTTCTTTTTAATTTTCCCTCTATGAACCAGCATTACCAACCAAAAAGCAGATGGTTAATGAAAGTATGAAAAGGATAAGAGGATGTGTATGGATGATATTATACAAGTCTTATGTGTATTTGTATTTGCAGTTGAATTAGTGGAACATCTATCTGTAAAAGAGTGTGGCAAAACAGACATTGATTCATATGAAAATTTAACGGATGATTACTTTATGAAACACTCTTTAAACGTCTTTTTGTCAATCAGAGTCCCAGTCAGAGGTTAGTTACTATCTCTGACTGCGTGAGCTGGATGAATCAATTTATGAATGATTTTCTGAGTGTGGGTACTGGAAAGAACCTCTTCATATGCAAATCAGCAATTAGGTTGAGTCGTCCGTTGTTCGTCGCCAGCCTCTATCCTCCCATTTCTCTCTAATTCTCCCGTGCCGTTTTACCACCAAACCTCTTTCAACCAGCACTTCCTCCCTCTTCATCCTCCTTCATCTCGCTCTCTCTCCTCTTCCCCTTCATCCCACCTCAGCCCTCCCCCCTCCACTCTCTCTCTCTCATATTCCCTGTGGTGTTGACCATGTGTGAATGGGACTGAATGATGAGTGGGATTGAAGCTACATGCAGTGTACACACACACACACACACACACACACACACAGATAGATGTGTGTATGTGTGTGTGTGTTTGTGGAGGACTTGTACAAAGGAGGATGAGTCACTCTGCCTGACACACGGCACGCTCATAGGAGACTGCATCCTAGTCAATACAACACACACACACACACACACACACACACACACACGCTGACATACACTGAAAAAAACAATCTAGAAGGCTTTTACTTACATGCATGATTGATAGTGTTCATGTATCAGTTTAATGAGCTTGGTTGATGTGTGTGTACACGTGATGTCTTTATTTTAGTGGTTGTGTGTGTATTTGTATTCACAATTGTGTGTGTGTGTGTGTGTGTGTGTGTGTGCGCGTACGTGTGTGCGTGTATGTGTATGTGTGCTGGATGTGATAAGGCTTTCAATTGGTGTTTCCCACACATACCCTGAAGGCTACAGCTCTGTCCTGCATCATCTGTCATCTCTCTTTCTCTCTCTCTCTGTTTTCTGCAGTTTTTTCTGCTTTTCATGTATATTCATATCTGTGTACATGATGATTTCTGTGATGCAGTAAACACAGACAGAATCGCGGTATTTGGTTATAAAAATGGAATCAGCTGTAATTTGGGGAATATTGTGTAATTTGTGACTGCAGTTTATAAAAATCAGGGTTTTCCCTACAATTATAAGGTCTGAATTTAGATTTTTTTTAGCACCTTACCATGTGCCTCTTTTGCCTAATCTTAACCGTCTGTGCCAGCATGTGCTTTTGTTGACATCACGGCAGTGGCATCCCCGAATGTCAAAAGCAGACGCAGAAGGATTCCCAGGTCATAATATGTAAACGCAGAAGTCCACTGCAAAGTGTCAGGATGTGATGACTTGGGATGAGAACATGTTGGAGTTTCATCTAAAGTGGTAGTGCATCACTCTGTCCGTTAGCAAATGCATTGAAATGGCCCAGGATACACATATGACTATGTTTGCTTTTCAAAATAAGATGATAATACAGTATAAATACACATATAGAAATAAGATTAATTAGATGATGTTCACAGGAAGTGTAAAACACGTTACCTGCATCCCTTATAAATGAAGAAATCCCACAAAGTTGTGAGGGAAATTATTGACTTTTGGTATAATGTTGTCTTATAGCACATTCATCGATATTCATTCAATTTTAAATATTTTCTTAATTCACCCAACGAAAGAATTAGACATCCTTTCTGATGACAAAATGTACTTAATTTGTTAAAAAAAAAAATAATTCTGAAAAATTAAAACAGAAGGGACAAAAATAAAATAGAAACTGGAAACAAAAAAGTTAAAAAGACTTCATCGGGCCCTAAGTGTGTTTACATGTTCACTTTCCTGAAAATGTTACCTGATGCAGTGCAATTACACAAGAAAATGACTGATTACCTATTACAAAAACAATCCTGTTCCAATACCCATGCTTTTTGCCATTATATTTGACATTTTCTTACATGATTAACATGATGGTTGATTAATTTAACCTATATGTCTACCTGATAACCAACAGAGAAAATTACTGCTGCTATTATAATGTCAGACAAATTTGGCATTTTAGGCATTCAAGTGATGTTCTTTTTAATTTACTTTGCAATAAAGAGTCCCAGACATGCCTGTGACCATAACATAAGTTTGGGTTTATGTCAACTATAGTTGGGATCTGAAAACGATTAATGTAAAACCAGCATCACATAGTCAAGTGGATTCGGTTAGGAAATGTGATATTCTGGTATTAATTGAGTGACTGGCACTTGGTATTTGGCAAATATCAAGACTTCACCTGTCTACATGCTTAAAGATATTACCAATTAGTAGAAACCAGTAGCACATCAAAACAAAAAAAGATTTAATTTTCTCTTGTGGAACATAAAGCTCTGAATTGAACTGTGTTTCTCCTCCACAGGAACATTCAGAGGTGTGTGTAAGAAGATTGATCACTTCCCAGAGGATGCAGACTATGAAGCAGATGCTGCTGAATACCTCCTCCGTAAGTTTGATATGAACACACACTCACACACATGCAGACACACACACACACACACACACACACACACACACACACACACACACAATGCAATATCCACAACCAGCCTCAGCTTTTACTGCCCTGCTGTGACCCCATTTTTAGGTTAAAGGTCAAACGTGCGGCATTATGTTAATATTACATTACATAAAATTTGATAAAAATTTGATTAGATAGACTATTGTTCACCTCTTTGACTTCAGCTTCACTCAAACACAGCAAAGGTACATACAAACACCTGACACAATATACCATTAAAAACACATAAATGTGCAAAATATACAAAATACAATAGCGCAAACAGGCAGGTAGGAGCGATAAGTTATATAAATAATAAAATCTTTCAAAAAAGTAGTGTTCCCTGATACAGTCATTCTATGTGCACTGCCTGTATAGCACAGAAAATAAAGAACTTCTTCCAAATGTTATCACTGGTTCTTGGGGCCTTAAATCGACACCAAGACGGGAGCAGCTCAAACTCTTGAGTGTAAAAAACAGACATTATTGTAAACATATAGAGGAGTAACGGAGTCCTGAACAGAGAATGAAGTCATACTCCCTGTGTGTGTGTTGTAATCCAAGCTTCTGTGTCCGTTGTTGTGGTCAGGCCGTCCATGCCTGTTATTGCATGTGAGTCCCTGTGTTGTGGTCCCATTGGCAAGCTAATCACTGCCACTCTGCACTGTGCTCATGCACAGCCATAGCTGCGTGCTGCAAAAAGTTATCGTCCTCACCATTTGTCATGCATGGAAGAAAAACTTTATTTTTCTTGTACTGTAGTGCACAGCTATTCATTCATAGTGTTACAAGTATGATAAGGAGAAATGTGAGCTCAGGCTGTTATTACATTCCAGATAAATGAACACGGAGGGTGTAATGGAGAGAACAGGAGATATAAACAGATGCTTCAGTTTTATCAGCAAATACATGAGAAAAATGAGGGGGGAAAAACATTGCTATGATGAGAAAACGACAAAAGAGAGAAAGCAGGGAGCACCTTGTAATTTCCAGAAAGAGTAATAGGACAGAAATAAAAAGGATGCAGCTACAAAGATAGAGAGGAGGGGGCTCTTTTTTTCTGTTCTCTCCCACAGTAAACACAGAGTAAAGATGGACAGAGAGAGAAAAAGGCAACAAAAAAAAAGGGAAAATGGTTTCAGCCTGCTTCTTTTTCATTGCTCCACTGAACGCAGAGCAACATCCCCAGAGGCAGCCAGTTAGATCACGGGCCTCAGAGATAGCCAACCAATGGGGAGCGGGGACCTAGTGACCGGCATTTCATACAGCCCAGGGGTGTGGGCCACAGGGGCGGGGCTTACACGCTCAGCCTCACACCACCACTGGTCACTGCAGCTGTCAGTCACGCTGGGAATGTTTTGGAAAACTGAAGCGTTAAGGAAAGAGATTCAGAAACACAAATACAAACACGTTACAGGCTGGATGATTTAAATTATTTTTGTGATGAGCCACCTGTGATGTATCATTGTATTTCAACATACCGCACAGCTCGGGTCTGCATAACAAGCTGTTTGCAAATATCCTTCAATATGTTGCCACACCATGCACACATATGGGGTTCTGACAAATATTTCACTCCTACTGCAGCCTCGCTTCCATTTTCATCATCCCTGCGATTCATTATTTTTGCCTTGCATATGTGTCAGCGCGGCTCTCCATCTGTCTTGGTTTTTGTCCATCTTTTTCCTCTACATCCATCTCTCTCTCTCTCTCTTTGAAGCAAGGCCTCTGAATGCTTTAACATGTTCTGGATTTAGACGCAGTCAAGCATGTAGAAGCACACTGGCCCATGTGTTTATGTGTGTCTCCTGTGTGTGTGTGTGTGTGTGTGTGTGTGTGTGTGTGTGTGTGTGTGTGTGTGTGTGTGTTCATGTGCGTGTGCAAAGAGGCATATTTCTCATTGTTTTAGCTCTGCCCTCCAGCTCAGTGGATTTAAAAATGGTACAAAGACAATTCCTACTGTTTTTCATCTTTAAATGTTATATATACGATTTTTAACATTAATATAGCAGCAAACAACTGTTTGCTATGTGAAGATATGGTAGCGTAATGGCATCCTGAGCAGAGAATGAAGTTTCGGCAGCCAGACCAGCCATGCATACATGTTGGTGCATATGAGTCCCTCCCTTTATTTCCCAGTCATGGATGTATACATTGAATTGGATACAGTCTTTGAGACGGGACAAAGTTCATTCCTATGTTAGTTACTCAGTGGTGCAGTGGTTCAACTTTGGGGTATTGTATTACCTGAATTTTCCACATTGTTGGGCCCATAGAGGACTCACTTACTTTAATGAGGAATCAATTACCTCTTTGTCCTCTAAATAATAATAAGTATTTGGCTATTAGTGAATTTTACAAGTTTGAGGACATAATGATTTCAATAAGGGCTAAGAGTTTGCTCTGGGAAAATTATGTACCTCAAAAACAACCACAAAAATCTACATATTTACATATTTCTCTTTCCCAATGCAAGTCCGTGGGAAAAAGTCGTCCCAACCCAACAAAGGGTTGGCACCGTTTTGGTTCAGTCACCTCCATAAATACAAGTAAGGAGCACATAGAAAACTGAGGGACCCAATCAATATATTAAAGAAACATTTGAACAAAGAATCTATAAAATGTAGGAAAGTTCCCTCTTCCTTTCTGTACTTTCAACACAAGTGATCCCTTAATTTCATCCTGCAGAGTCTGAAACACAACTTCTTTACACAGGGAAAAATCTTTGTACATCTCAGTTAAAAACTTGTGTCCACTCTCCTCCTTGTGTTTGTTCAGGTGCTGTGCGTGCCTCCAGTATCTTTCCCATCATGAGTGTCGGCCTGTTGTTCCTGGGCGGGCTCTGCGTGGCCGCCAGTGAGTTTTACCGGAGCCGACACAACGTCATCCTCAGTGCAGGAATCTTCTTTGTCTCCGCAGGTTAGTCTGCACCGCTTGCGTCTGTCTTCCTGTCAGAATGAGAGTGTCCTTCCTCTTCTTTTTAAAGTGTTATCAGTCATCATCAGTGTACATAATGTAGGTCCTGCCTTTAGAGCAGGAAGGTGCTGTTCTTCGCTGAAGGACACATCTATATTGCTTAATTACACTCAGCAAACATCGGTCGGATGGTGACATTGTGTCCCTAGCCAAAAGTGGTGTCAGTTGGGTGCCAAAAAAATGCAACACAGTTATGAGGCAGACAGTCAGATGGTGACATTGTTTCCACATCCAATAATGGTACAGATAGATCTACTCTGACAAAACAGGAAATGTAGATCATATCATTGCTATAAAAAAGGAAACTCATGTATTTCTGTTTTTCTTTTTAATACTATATTTAATTCACAATGTATTTGTGAAATGGCTGCGTTCAGACAGCCACGCTGTCACGTCCACTTCACGTCCAAAGACTAGTATTACTTAATACCATTTTTACCTTCTTGGTTGTACGTTTTAAATTTTATGTTGTACTGATCTTTGCAAATGTTGCTGATTGAATGTTTTCTGCTTGTTTTGTTTTAAATTGACTTGACTATGACTTTTTCCACTGTAATGAACTGAAAGGTTGATTACAGTAAAAAAAAAAAAAAAAAAAATTTTAATTAATAAAAAATATATGTATATATATATAATTTTATTTTACTTTATTTGTTTATTTATGGACTTTTGGGTTATTTTATTTTCCACTTAGACTTCAACTGAAAAAGATTTTAAAAGGAGCAGATCTATTCAAACTGATTTCCCATTTTTTGCCATCCACTAGAGGTGTAAACCATTCAGAATATACTTCCATGAAGAGGAAGGGATAAGAAAACACAAAAGAGTTCCTCAAACCTTTTAATCTTTTTTTAATAGTACTTTGATTTTTTTTAATCCTGTTAGATATTTAAAGTATTGATACAATCCCAGAATTTTTTGTAAGAGCGCTTTTTGTAATCTCCTTCTGTACACCGAAAATTATGACTACAGACTTTGAATATGGTTTTGGTAAAAATGACAATTGTTTTCTTTGTCAGCCAAGTGCATGAGCAAGCATTAATATGTAAGTGTACTGATGCTCATCTCCATGACTGTTAAACACGAAATAGCAGCCATCTTAGCTGCAGTAGCCGCCAAATGACTTAAAATAATATCCTAACCTGACAAGGTGCTTAACAGCTTCAGATATGTCTCATCTCAAGGAATTTCCATCATTCTACTTTAATTACAGGGATGCTGCATATATAGCAGCATGGGGTTACTTTGTGTGTGTGTGTGTGTGTGTGTGTGTGTGTGTGTCAGTGAGTGTGTGTAGTTACTGCAACTCTAAACAGAGGAGGTGCCGCACTCAAACATTTGTGGAAAGAGCCCGTTAGGCATCTAAAGTACACAGAAGTGTCTGTGTGAGGAGCCGGAGTGTGGAGATCGGGCTCAGCAGCTGATTAATCAATCAGCAAGAATACCACAAAGCCGCTGTGATGCACTGTGAGGGCGTGAGAGCGTCAACACACATACATGCACACACATAATCCATCACATGGGTGCTGACACTTGGTCTCCCGTAAACAAACGCACACACTTGTGCCCGTGCTCCTGACGTACACAATGGGTTGTACAGTCATTGCTGTTCAGTGGGATGTGTAGGGTCCTATTGGGTTTTTTAGTAAATTCATTGAGCCAAATTGGTAATTATTTACCACAATAGTGCAGGGCCGATTCTGGGTAATTACAGCTGGCTAATTGTCCCCATTCTGTGCGTTCCACCACACTGCACGAGCACTGTACTCTGGACTAATGATATGGAATAAGAGAGCCCAGCTGTGTGCAATGACTCTCTCCAACGTTTCCATCAAGCTCTCTCTGAAGCTCTCCTCTCGTTACTTTGCTTTATTTCTTTTGGCTGTCTCCCCCATCGTCCTCTTCTGTACTCTTTTTTTCTCAAATCATTGCTCTGACTTTTTTTTTTTTCCTTTCCCAAATTTTAATTCACTAATCTGCCACTTTGGCGTATCCTTAACTTTCTGAGTTTGTCCACCACTTTGGTTCGGACTGAAATATCTTAGAAGCTATTTGATAAATTGCCACGAATTTTGGTGCAGACGTCATGTCCCCCTCTCGATGAATTTTAATAACTTTGGATCCCTTGGCTTCCCAGTTTTTAGCATCATCATCTGCTCAAAGTTTTAATTTGTCCAATGCTTTGGTTCATGACCAAATATCTGCCAAACTAATCACATTAGTTGCTAAACTTAGATGACAAATATCATGAACCAGTGTTGTGCCCTTAACAAGAGCTAGCGCCGAGTTTTTTTCACACAGATTTAAATAAACTAGTCCACATTCATAATTCACAAGTTTGGTTTTAAACTAAGATAAAATTTATTTGTTTTAATGTTATTTTCTCTTCTCGTATCATTGAGGATATATTCCTTGTAAGCCCCGATGGGTTTCTTAATCTCACCTGCAAAACCTTTGTCTTCTTTGTTGTTGTATTTCTGTTGTTTTGTTTCATGCTAATAAACCACAAATTTTAAACCTTAGACACAACACCTCATATTTTCATACAGTGGTTCGTATGATATCCTACAAATTAGCACCACACACGTGGTATTTCGTACTAAACATAAAGTTACACATTTAGTGTAAAGTTCTGGGTGTTAGGTTTTGGAAAAGAATCATGGTGACAGTGTACCTTAAATGACTCAAAGTTCATGTGGTTCTGTAGACCCGTCTCCTGGCTAAAGGCCTCTGGGGCAAAGTCTTGAATTTTGTGACCCTCCCAACATCCCAATCTCGCACCATATTGGAACGCATTAGTCACGAGATCACAGCCTTTCCAGATACATGGATTATACACAAAGTACTGGTTTACAGATTATGTAGAACATGTGCAAATTTTGGTGTATTCCTTTTTGCTAGAAAACATATAAACATATATCTCTTTCTGCCCTTCCCTTCCAGGTCTCAGTAACATCATAGGAATTATTGTCTATATCTCAGCCAACTCGGGTGACCCGGGCCAGAGCGACAGCAAAAAGTCCTATTCCTACGGGTGGTCCTTCTACTTCGGCGCCCTCTCCTTCATCATGGCAGAAATGGTGGGCGTTCTGGCCGTGCATATGTTCATTGAGAAGCACCGCAAGCTACGGGCCAAATCCCGCACCGAGCTCATCAAAAAGTCCGCCTTCAGCCGCATCCCTTCCTATCGCTACCGCTTCCGGCGTCGCTCCAGCGTGCGCTCTTCTGAGGCCCCCAGCCGCGATGCCTCACCTCTGGGTAAAGGCGGTTACACAGGGCCCGCCGCCTCCGAGATGCCCATGTACACGCTGAACCCCCGCGAGGCAGGCAACGCCGGCACCAAACCCGGCGGTGGCATGGGCGGGCTGCTCAACTCAGAGAGGGAGTTCCTCCAGAGCAGCACGCTCACTAAAGACTACAGCAAGGACCCCAACCGCAGGACCACGCCTGTCTGAGAGGTGCTGGCTGCAGAAATCACCCAATCAGAGTATCAAAGAGAAGGATGATGAGAAATACAGGGGGGAAGCAAACGCAGGGGTGGGAGCGGGGATTTGATAAACTTTGACTGTGAGCTGTGAACTTTTAGCCTTTGAACTGTGAATCCTGAGCCCTGTGAGAGTTTCAGTGTGTGTAGCAGGGTCGGTTTTGATGGAGAAGTTGTTCCCCAAATCCACTTTACCACATATCACTGTAGTAGTACCTGTAACTCCTAACATATGAAGGCACATTCAATTTATGTTCACAAGTTCATAAATTGACTTTCTGGCTTTTTTTCCGAAGGGGATCGACGGGAGTTTAAAAGCATATCGTAAGTGGTTTGCAGTTTGGGGCAACTTCTCCAAAAAAAAATAAATAATGTGAACTAAAGGAAAAGAGGAAAGAGGTGAGATCTCTGACCTTTTGACCTCTGTACTCCTGACCTTTTGGATGGATTAGTGCAGGGAACAGCCTTAGAGGTCCGAGCTGTCTCTCTCATTACCACTGAAAGTGCGGAAGTTAACACCACGGGAATGGGATCCATTCATTTTCAGTTCATGAAACATTAATTGAAGATGCAGTTTGTCCATTTATGGCAGCACATTTGTGGCACTAGTTATTATTTTCTACACATATTGTATATATACTCCTTTCATACTGATTGATGGAAAAACTGACTGAACTGAAACTGAATTGAGCTCACTCCTGGTTACATTTACCCCCATTTCTGATCCCAGGTCAGCTGTTAAAACTGCGTTTTGTTTTTTTTTTCAATGAAGGAAAACTGACTCCAGATCAGCTGTTCGGGGCGGGGGGAAAGGTGTGACTCAACAAAACTAATGAATCTCTTTTAGATGGTAGATCATTGGTGCTTCCTTTTACCCCTATTTTCAGCCTCACAAATCATCTCTTCATTTATTTTTTCACGAAAGAGATGATCAAATATTTGTCTGTCTGTCACCATCACTTTTCACCTTCCATGTTTCCTCTGTGTAGCCCCATAACTCACCTCACTGCCACCCTCTGCACACCTCCTCTCACCCTCTCTTTCTCTTTTAGGTCCTGTCTTCCATCAGTGTCGCTCGTAGACTAGTTAGGGTTTCTGGAGGTTTGTTGGTTCAGGGTACTGTGGAGAGGAGACCGCTGAGCTGTGAACATGCTTTAAGGCAGAGCCAAAAAGACATTAAACAAACAGATGGACTTTTTTTTTTTTTTTGCCCGCTACCTCTTGGTGAATATCTTTCAGATGAGTTTAATATAAAGTTGTCTTCTCTTGCCAGAACAATTGTCAGAAAGATTTCAGCTGCAGAAATAAACGCTGAGAAAATGCTCCCTTCAGTCTAAAGTATACGTCTCTCTTCTCCAGCGAAGGAGCTGCTGAGATTGAATTTGTATGTGGCACACAATTTAAAGATAAATAGATGGAATTGGCAGAAGTCCCATGTATTATTCAGAGGATTTGCGCTCCATCCATTGAGCTGTCACTCACGGCCTCTCCTCCTCTTTATCTCCCTTACATGTGCACATACTGTATACATCTGCACAAACACACACACACACACATAAACACACACACATCTCCAGGCTATGACATGCACAGACAGTTACCATCCTATCATATTTCACCTGTGCAGTTTTTACGGTGACAGATTCTGGAGACATATCAGTACATTTAGCTCTCTCAGATGTATACACATAAAAATACTGAAGTTGGTGCACTTTCTGACACTATCTGTATTGTGTGTTGGCACCGTTTGGTATTGAAGACATGCTGTGATTGGATGAATAAGTGAAAAGTCCCAGACGCACCAAACTGACGAAGGCTGACTGTTGTGTTGCTTCAAGCTCCCTGTGTCTTTGGACACTGCAAAGACTACAGCCAACAGCTAACTAGCATGGACACACTGCGCCTACAAGAGAGAAAATAACTGTCCATAGAAGCAGGTGGCAGCAGTCTGTATTCATCATTATAAAAGGGAAACTGGAACAAGAAGGATTCAAGACACTAATTAGCCAGTTAGCACATTAACAACACAACCAAATGTTGTAAGAGCAAATGATATTTACCGTGCACAACCTTTTTTCCTAAAGAGCTCAGTGGATACAAACATAATATACGTAATATAAAAACTTTGTTTTAATCTCACGCCCTCTTGACTTTTGTTTGTTAACATTCCTGATATACGTCTTTCCTCTCATTCACCGAGCTGAACTGCCAATCAGAGAGATTTCTCTCAGTGACGTACGGCCAAAACCCTGATTTAACTTGCTGAATCAGCCAAAAAATAGCCGACAAGGGCCGACAGGTGCCAATGGTGCAGGAAACACCACAAAAACGCTCACCGATAAACCAGTATTGAATATCAGCCAACTGTCAGCTTGGTGTGTCAGGGCTGCAAGATAATAGTAGAAATGAAACACTTGAGTAATTTAATCTATTGAACAGCCCTGTTACATACTGTATTTGTGCTGTTTTTGACTGGGATCATTTTCTAATTGAAACATACTAAAAACACATTATCAGGCTTTATTTTTGACTAAATACCTCTTTTTTTCTTGTCTGGCTGATACCATATTTAGCTATTATTTGTACACAGTGAGTTCTCCACTGGATCTCCCAAAATCTATCGCTTCCTCTGTCCAATGTAAATGTTGGTTAAGAATTAATGGGTAAATCTCCAACACATTCTAGTTTTCTCCCATTTGTCAAATACAGATGCTTTCTCATGCCTCCGGCTTATGAGGTGCACCCTTTAACATCTGTATGTGGTGCACAGTTGTCTCCGAGGTGTAATGCATGGTGACAGTTGTCAAATGGCCGCAATGAGATTAGGCAACAAAACTAATTGGTTACATTCAGAAAGAAACATGTAGGTTAAAATAAGTATGTCATTTTACGTAAATACTTAATATGAATGATGCCAGTACATGATGGAGGGATGTAAGTTACGTAATGTTAAAACAGGACTTACTTAATTTTAAAACAGCAGAGATTTGGTTTCACACAGGAGACAAACAGCAGTGTCCTGGGCGAAAGTCTGTGTTTGTTTGACCCATTCACCACCTCCTCCATCCACCTCACATGGGCATTCTCACTCTTGACACTACATCAGTTGCCCTGACATCAAATACTGCTGTGGATGGATTCACATTGGTGTTATTTGAAAGCCTGGTGCATGTCATAGAGACACCAAAGGGTGCTTCAGTCTGTGTCACCAGCGAGGAGCGTGAAAAAGCGTAGATATTTGACAACCTGGGATTCAGAACAGGCTGAAAACTCCTAGAATTTTGCAACACATACAAAAAAACCAAAAGGCAAACACTTCATTGCAGATAGTGTCGACTGACTTCACATTAAACCATTTATCACATCACTGGACAACACCTGATCACACACACAGATACAAGGGGAGGATACAAAATGGCCATAAAACAGAGAGAAAGGGAAAGTGCTGCAGGGAGAGAGAGTAGCTAGTGTAAATGCTGACAGCATTTTTTTCAAACTTTTTCTGGGGCTGTGAGCAAAACGTCAGTGTGAAACTCAAAGAGGGAGAAAAAATTGCATTTTTGTTTCATTCTTTACCTCCCTGAGCCACCATTGCACTGTTTTGTATAAACTAACCATGAAACATCACCAAGCTGAAACCGTCACACCACCACTTTGAGACCCTGATAATAAAAGATGTTTTAAATCTCAGTCACACTGTTTAATTTATGGCGCTGCTGTTTTATCCGCTGTCTTTTACGCCATGAGGGGAGCTTAAAGGGACAAACGTGCATCACCACGCGGACTTGCTCTTGCTGTCCTCCACATGTAAATATTAATTTTGCAAGCTAACTACAACATCAGCAGTTGTCATGGGCTGTGAAAGGGAAAATCTGCTTTTCTCCAAGCAAGGGCTTTTAATTTTTAAAGGACAGGAGCACACAAGGGCTTTTTATGCTCAACGCTGCAGCAGCGTCGTTTTTAAGGGTGTTATGTGGAAGGAAAGGCAAAGTACTTTTGCACAGGAATGACAAAACCAGCTGAATAGCTAACTAACGTAACACACTTCATGCACGAGAGGAGCGGAGGTTGAGAAAAGGCAAAGACTCTACTCTTCTACTCATGTTAGCTACAGGTTAGCCTTTAGCTGCTTTTTTGGCTAACTTTAGGTTAGATGGGTAACCTTCTGAAGTAATTAGAGATTTAAAATATTGCCTTAAGCAGAGGTAGGGTAATTTTAATTAAGAATTAATTGATTTAGCTTGAGGATCAAACATATATTAGCAAAATATTGTTAATCATACTTGGTGCCAAATATTACTCAAAATGTTTCCTGTATATCATGGCCTCCAGGTTAGCTTTAGATCATAGCCCCAAGTACTCTTTTTTGCGTAGGATTTTCTGCAGTATACTGACTCAGCAGTAGTAGCTCAGCACATCAGAGGCCCCTGCGGACCCAGAGGGTCTGTCAGGGGTCAGAGTTCAGAATTGCATCCATGAGCCATGTCAGCATTGATCTTTCAAACCATGCATGCCATATCCATCCGCTTCCAGTGCTTACATTCGCTGTATCGCTTAATCGAGTCTCAAATGGCACCCTAATCTCTATACTCCGTACGGACTGCTACATTTAAGACGCCTTACAAGGGTGTGTGGGCCCGTAAGCCTGTGCTGTGTTTAACGATGTTTACTCCAGTAGAGCACAGGGTGCTTTTTGAGACTAGACTTCTGTCTATCTCTTCTTACCGCCATACAGCTTTGATACTCTGATATCAACAACAAATAATTGTATTATTAGTAAAAAAAAAAAATTATTCTACTCTAAAGGTGCCACTGTGCAGAGGATGATAAACTCTGTCACATATTATAGTTATTAATCTATTTACGGGGGTTGATCGAAAGGGAGCAGAGTTGGGAAGCGGGGGTCGTAGTCTTTGTAATATTATATTATTCTAGTTTCATTTTCTACTTTGATGTGGTTTGTGAGATTGTGTTGTTTCGATCACATCTGAAGCCTCTGACAGGTGGAGGGGAAAGGACAGTGGAGCGCTCGGACGATCTGTCGTGGACATTAACCTCGCCTCACTGGTGCCAGAGGTAGACTTTACAGTTTGCCAGCGGGACACTCAACACTGATAGTGCAATATACACACATACATGCATTCAAAGTAAGGTTCATATACTTATGAGGATTTATTTACCCAATGCATTAGAGGCAAAAATTCTGTTACCTGGTGCAGAGGCTTTAAATGGAAAATAATGGAGTCAAATACAGCAGTCTGTAAAAACATACTTTAATGAAGCTAAAAGTATCCATTTTTGTTAAGACTAACCAGGGCAAAAAACAGAGTTTACAGTGTAAGGCACTATAATATGACACAACCAGAGCCTCAAAATACCATAGATCAAAATATTAACATTTTAGATTTCACAGAAGTGGTGTTTTTTACAGGACTGCAACGATGGATTGCATTACATTGCATTGCTTTTGCTGTTTGCTCCCCTATTTGTTCTTTAATACCTTACTTAGATGTTTAAAAACATTTCATTTCTTTTTCCCTTTCACTGTGGCTCCAAAAATAAGTCCTCTGTCCTGGTCCTCTGTCTGCTTTGATTTCGGGATCCTTCTGTCCTGCATTCTGGCACACAGACACTCTCACAGGAGCACTTGATGAAAGCAGAGCCATCGTCAGTGTCATTAGAAACACCTGTGCATTTCCTACCATTACAAGTCGAAATGTTTGCTGTGAAAAGGGCCTGTGGAGTCTGGCTTTGAAGAAAGCAAAGATAAGTTGCACTTTTAGTTCAGTTTCCCATCACAACGAGCTGTCTGTTTTCGAAAGACTGAGCATACAACTGGATAAGCGAGACTTGTATTACACCATACATATTGTGTAAAAGTTTTTAAAGTGATGTTTTGACTCTGCTGGTCTTTAACCTCAATGACTGAAATTCATCAAGATTTTTCTTGAAATTGAATGGATTCGTTAACTTTGGAGGCATGCCAGAAAAACAACGTTTTCTTCACAAATGCAACATAACATAGGGTGAGTATCTGATATATGAATGATCAACTTGTGGGTGAGGTGGTAAAATTTAAAGTAACACATCAAGGCAATTTAATGTGCCAAAAGTAGCCTTGAGCACACATGATTTAATGATGATATCACATGTTTCTATTAAATAAACCAAAATTAATTTAAAATGTAGCAAATTAAGATATTAATAATTTTGTATCACTAAATTGCCCGAATAACAGCTAAATGCTGATGATTAATTTGCCTCTTAATCAAAAATTGACCCTAAAAGAGTAAAAATACTAAAAATCTCCTCTTTGTGAGCAATATAGGTCCTCATAAGTATAGAACCACAAGAACACAACACATAGCAAACACACACTCCATAATGGCCACAAACACACTTTCATTTATGCACAGAAACACACACTCATACAGCACACACTCACAGCTTCAGCTTCGGCCAGTGCGGTGTGGGGATAAGTGTGTCCTGTTCTAAGAAAAATCACTGTGTCATGTTTGGAAAAAAAAATCATTGTAAGTGTTTCTTTGGGAGAAAAACAACAAACTGTTTCTGTCGCTGATGTGTCGCTCCTCAATGGAACTTCAAATACACTGAGCCAGCTAATCGAACACAGAGGACCAGACAAACTGTTTGAGAAATGTGAATTTAATGGAATAGACAAACACATGCTACAAGCACTCTACACTTTGCACTCGCTACCAACACACACACACACACACATACACTGACACGTACAAGGTTACTGTGTGAGGAGGGCTTACGGGTGGAGTTATGTGCCTGCATGTTTGTGTATGTTCATGTTTGTGTGTGTGTGTGTGTGTGTGTGTGTGTGTGTGTGTGTGTGTGTTTGCGTGCGTGCGTGCAGTTAGCCTCTCCTCACCCATGCACCCAGTGCCTGCCTGTCCTGCCTTCAGACAGCTCCCAGATCAGCCATGGGGCTTCCAATATAACCTCCTCTGCATTCCCACGACCTTTAACGGTTGCACTGGGATCAGTTTTAGAGCTAACTGCCCCGATCATTCCTCAGCAGACGCAGCCATACAAGATACAAGGACTGTTCTGGATCCTGGTGGATATTGTGCGTTACTGACGAAATTTCAAAATAATGAGTTTATGTTACAAGGCAAAATGGAAGTCATTTTTTAATTTCGAAGGTCAGACTAGACCTTTATTTTTATGCACCTGCTGTTCAGATCTGACTTGGCGTTTCTGTCCATGGGGCTGATTTAGGATCGGCAGAGGGGGCTTAGCAGGATAGACAATAATCTATCGAGTCCCTAATGACAGCTGATCTTGAATCAGCACAACCTGGTGTAGCCTGCTGTTCTTCAAACTTCCCAAAAATCGGCCAAAAAAATCTTGTCTGCAATACTTGCTTGTAAAACTGTGTTGCTAAGGATTTGTCTATAGGAGCTTTTACATGAAAGTATTTCTTCTTCCCGATGATGTGAGAGGTTATCCCACTTGTACTGCCAGTTAGATTAAATGTTGTTAATGTGGGACAATATACAGACAGACTCTATGTTTAAAATAGCAGCCATGATTTCAAGAGTTATTCTGGACACCATGCCCATTAATCCCGTTTTCTAAGCTGCCCTCTTCCTGTTTTTTCTTTGTTCCAGGCTTTAGCCCTTTAGCGAGAGAGATTTCGTACCTGTCTTGCATTTTACACATATTATTTTGACAGCAAGTACAGAACGATTAAAATCTGCTTTTTACGGTTTCGCCTCGAGCCCCACGTTCAGACAGTGTTGTTTACATGCAGAACATATCCGAGGCTGGCATGGTTGACTGACCAAGGATGAAAGGCCCAAAATGGCAGGATGTTTAACCAGGCTTCGTGAGTTTCGCTCTGCATCAGGTGCATTCAGGCTCCTTCGTGCATAAATTGCTCATGAGCAGCAACAGTACACATTAAAGGTTTGTTCTTGAAAGACATGTATTTAAGTTTAAATCATGAGTTGATCTTCTCGAAAAAGATGACCTGACTGTTGTTGAGATCCATTATACTGATATATTTCCAACAGAGTCATAATAGATTTTCAGACCAGTTTCTAAAATGTGATATATGTCTATTGGATTACTACTCAGATTTTTGTACAAGACAAACTCATCTTCAAAAGCCATGTCCCAAAGAGACTAAATTGCCCATCACCTTCTACTGAGCCATGTTGGAATGGGTAGAGTCAGGCTACTAGGCATGAAAAGCAGCGAAAGTAACACAAAACAATTATAGTTTTGTTGTTTGTACAGTGCGCACAGACTGTACGGTTTGCAAAAAAAACATTTTCTGGGATGGTAAGGGCATGACCCACCTTACTGTCCCTCTGACTGGCGATTACTTTTTGCCTTTGTTTGTTTGGTTGGTTAGTTTTAGGCAAGAGGAGTGAGATTAGTTAGCATAAGAATGTCAGGGTAAGCCAAGCAGAGTCGGAGTAAGGTCGGTCATGCCTTCTCCATACCACGAAAAAAACTATAGCTGCAAGGCTCTATGGCAATGTTTATTGGTGGACCACTGTTGTCCAAACTGAAATATCTTGACAATCAATAAATGGATTGTCATAAAATTTGGTACAAATATCCACAGCGCCCAGAGGATCAATCCTGCTGACTTTGGTGATCCCCCTGACTTTTCATTTTAAACTGAATTCAAAAAATCCAAACAGCTTAAGTGGTAAATGAATGAAACCTGACTTTGTCCATTTCAAACTGACCTGAGGACTGTTAGAAAACAAATGCCAGAACACAAACTCAGGAGAGGAGATGGAGAAGTTAGTAACATTTATTTATTTATCAGTTAATTTGAGTTGTTTATGCAGTGTACAGTGACAAAGATGGAGCACCACGAAAACAGAGCAAAAGACCCAAAATATCAGTAAGCTTAGTATTTTATTGTTATCATGTTTAATATATGTGTAGCAATGGCCTGGCGAAAAGCAGAAAGGTGTTTTTTATTTTTCAGGGAGTGTATCTTGCAGGCATTGTAGCAGTTTGCTTTGAGGTGAAACTATTTAGATGGAAGCGAGAATAGCAACCAGCCGTTACTCTGTGTCCTGAGGGGTTCATCATGGGGATCATCAGTGTTGCCTTGCAGCAGGGATGAAAGTGAAAAGCCTAAAGACAAATTTGCAGCTGGAACCTAAAGCAGCATAAAGAAACAACGCCCCCCCCCCAAAAAAAAACGCATGGTGATGTGTTTAAAGGTTGATCAACTGTTTCAAAATCTGTGTCAATGGGCAGCTTTTTATCCTGCTCCATACCTCTGAGCCCTATCACAAGATACTTAGTCCTCTTCAAACACACACACACACACACACACACACACACACACACACACACACACATGCATGCATGCAGAAACATGCTGGCACTCACATTTGTCTTTCTACACACAGGCACACTGACTGTACTACACTCACACACATGCACACACACATAGCTGCCAGCCAGTTTCACTGTATACTTTCTAATGTAAACCTCCAACTAACAGCGGTCTGACACGGACACATGCTGTGAATAAAAGCACACTTTTACTTACATGATATAAATATGATTACCTATATCTAGAGAGAAGGAATATTATATACAGTATAATGATTAGAAAATAAAGAGTCACCTTTTCAAAGTGCCTGTGGTGAGTTCATTTTGTATCTCAATGTGTGAGAATGTATGATGTGTAGCTGTGTGATTACACCTCGCACACAGATAACACTGCGTACTTTGGTGGCCATTTTTCAACAAATGAACACTATCTAATCTCTATCAGAGACCTCACCGCACACCGGCACAATATCGATGAGAAAACTTACAGCCCACACTCTCCTCCCTAAACCTGCACACACACACACACACACACACACACACACACACACACACACACCCACACACACGCACTCTCTAGATTCGTATCAGCTGTGCTGTGTCAACCGTTCTGAATTAGCTGTCCGACAGATAACTCCCCCCGCTTATCTCCACAGCCACCACACAGATGTTTGAATGAAGGAGAGAAAGAGAGAGGGAGGAGGATGAGAGCTAAAAAGGGAAGAAGAGAGAGAAAGTTAATGAGGAGACTGGAGGATGTGCGTGATTTGAGGTGTTTGAAGGTGATAAAGAGAGGAAAGCATGTGGAAGACTGTGTTCATGACAGTGTTGTGTGTGTGTGTGTGTGTGTGTGTGTGTATGGAGTGTGCATGTACATACAAATGAGCACATGTGTGTTTAACCCTTTTAAACCAGAATAAATTGTTTGATTTCTTTCAAAAGCATGGAGAGAAGGCAATGAGCAACTTTAAAAGACACGGCTCAAAACTCAGAAATTAGCTATAAGGCACAAGAAAATTACAAAAAAATACTGGAATATATATATATATATATATATATATATATATATATATATATATATATATATATATGGGAATTATTCTCTTACTTTTTTGATAATTTTCTAATAAATTAGTTAATTTTCAGGTCATTTTCTTTTCTCCTTTTACTTATTTCTTGCAATTTATGCAACTTTTCATGCCAAGTTGCTCATTTTCTTTTCCCTTATGTTTTTGGTTTCAAAAGGGTAAAATAGCTTGAAAAAGATGTCTTAATGTGGCACAAGAAAACTGATGTTGATCCAGGTTCCATAGGGTAAAGCTTAAAGTGTAATTTAAATCTATTTACAAAGTATTTGTCACTTTTTCGGATATTATTGATGCAGCACTCTCACATGGATGCAGGAATTTTATCAGGTGTATCATTTTCTGATATTATTCCCGCATCCCTGTGAGAGTGCTGCATCATACATGTATGAAGAAAGTGACGTAGGCGCCACCAATCAAATGGTTTGGAGGATTTATGGGTGATTGGTGGAACCCACCACTGACTTACAAAACACAAAATAGATCTGAGGAGTCACAAGCTGATCATCCAGTTAGAGAATAAAAAAAGAAACCTAACTTTGCCAACACCTTCTGAATTTTTTCTTTTCACTTTTTTTGTGTCATACTGTACAGTCTTACTTCCTCAGGCCTCTAAAGATATTCAAAATCTAACAATCTGACAGCCTGTGATGGAGAGGATTTGTGTTAAAGGGTCACAAACAAAAATGGTTCGGAGCTACCAATATAAAGCTCAAGATGGTCAACACTGAGTCTGTTTTTCTTAAGAAGACAGGATTCCTGCACTAAGATGTTTGGAAAACTGTGACCCTGGATGATGACCATCTCAGCAAAGATCACAGGAGTAGATTTCTCGTGTAGATTTCTCCTGTACAAGGAGGAGGAGGATTTACCCTCTCCATGCAAAGGAGAAAGTCAAAGAAAGTGTAGCTCAAGTCTTATAATCATAATTACATATTTAAAATTATGTGACAGAATTGCCATCATTTTTAAGCACCTTTTCCACTTTTTTTAAAAAAAATTTTAATCCTAATTTTCAGGTAATTCTTTTCATTTATTATTATTATTATTATTATTATTATTATTATTATTATTATTGAGTTAATTTTTTAAACTAATTTCTCACACATTTTTGGATCATTTCTTTCTTTGTTGCTTTTTTATTGCCTTTTTCACGTGTTTTTTGAGGCCAATTTCCTCAGGTTTCAAAGAATTAAATGACTATCACTCATCTCTGCCTTTACCGACACTGTGTACAAACTAATTTGTTTTAAAGCATACTCTAGCCTTAATAGTTTCTAATGCCTCACGAGGCCAATCAAACATCCACATGAAAAGGACAAGAATTTAGAACAACTGGTTTTAATGACATATCGTATGATATGCTTTGACATTTTCAACATTTCTGTATTTGGAGTGATTTTACTCTGTTGTTCATGCTTACATTCTGTAAATATATATCCTATTCTGTTTGTGATTTGCTGCTGTATATTATCAGAATATAATGTAACAGTGAGACCATATAAGAGTAATGTGAGGAGGAAGGATTCAGCAGAGAGCTCACATTCACCTGATGAATATTCATAACTGTGACGTCACCGATGGAGCTCCATGTCGTCATCACAGAGATTAGAGTGGATGACGGGATTATGGGAGAGTCTCTACCACACAGGGATTGGCTGTCACTCTGCTTTTGTTCCTCTTAACTGCCTTTATATGTGCCGTTTTGTCACTCAATCTCCCCCGCTGCTCATCTCCTCCGTTGCACAGAGATACTGTGACCATCGCCCACGTCTCATTTTACCATTTTCCTTTCTCCCCTTTACACCCTGGCTCTCTCTCTCTCTCTGTCTTTCTCTCTCTCTCTGCTGATCCTCTTAGCTATTTTCCCCTCCGCCACATTTTTCTGTTTTGTGCCCCCACCCTCCCATCGAGCAGTATGGTACTGTAGTAATTGCTTTCTTCAGCTCCATTGGCCCAATAAGGGAAAATGGCCCCTTATGCTAATAGCCCATAAAAGACACTGAGCATTTCCCAGCAGGAATCCCACATCAGATTATTTTACAGTGCTGTACCAGACAGTTATGTCTTACCTCTGTGTGCTCTAAAAATAAAACTGGAAATTTTGTGGAAAAAGATTTGTCCTGAATAATGAAGGTCATCACAATGAGATAATTCATTTGGAACAAAACATCAAAAAACGTTTCGATTTTATGCACTACAATACAAAATCACCTCTAACTTCAGAGACACACACACACACTAAACACATATTTCACCAGGCAAGCTCCTAATGTTACCCACAAATACACGTTTCTGTGTTTGTGTGTGTTTGTGTCCCAGTTGGATGTTGCCAGAACAGCTGTTTGTGACTGAATGAGGCTCTGAGGGAGAAATGCTGCCAGCTTTGATGTCCTAATTATCTATCTATCTGTCTGTCTATCTATCTATCTATCTATCTATCTATCTATCTATCTATCTATCTAACACCTCAGTGTGTTTGTGTTTGGTGCGTGTGTGTTCTGGTGGCTGACAACATCAAATGAGCTACAATGGCCCCAAAACATTTCCATTAGGAGAAATTTGCTGTATCTCTAGAAACGCTGTCAGTTAAAAAACACAAACTAAAATCTGAAACAAATACAATAGAAACATGCTGCAAATGAAAAAAAGTGCTGCAGAAAGCCAGAATAAATACATTAACTGCAAACAAATACAGACACAATGCACAGACAAAAACACATAAACCCCAAACACAAATGCAACAGAAAAACGCTGCATGTCCAATCAACACAACGCCAGTTCTCCGGGTGGTGATGATGGCGCATGATGAAAAGTCAGGAGAACACCAAAGTCATTATGATTCATCATCTGGGAACCACTAATGTGTTTATCAAACTTTGTGCCAATCTATCCAGCATAAGATAAGACAATTCAGTCTGTCCACCAAAGCACCTGATGAACCAGAAAACTGACATTCACATCAATGCTATATTAATAAAACTACACCATATATGCTCTTCCTATCAATTCAGAATAATCTTTATCGGCCAAAAGCGAGTGTGTACACATGTAAGGAATTCAACTTTTGTTACTCTTAATGAACTACTACATACACAGACATAGATATAGCAGCCAAAAACATGGACAACGAATATGAAACAGGTGCACATAAACATTTGATTACTATGGATATAAATATATATATACACATAAAAACGTATGTTAAAAAACAACAATACAACATTTGTAGAGAGTAGGACAACAGTGCAATGGTGCAGAGTATCTGCATTGTGCTTATATTCATATCGGCAGTGATGATATTTTAAAAAAAACTGTGTATAAACAGATGTCACCTTTCTTTAATTTCTTGCAATGTTTGATGCTATTGACACTATATGACTGATGTTAATTGTTCGGCCTGTGGAAATCATGTGATTTTAGCCTGTTGATGATGATCGCCGCACAGTCTGAACTTGAAAACACAAAGCATCAGATCAGTGACTGAGCTGACGAATCTCATGCAAGTTGAGTTTTTGAGGACAAGAGACACTTCTGCTGTGTGAGAAGGGCAGACTGAGTGAAGAGCACTCTGAACCATTGTCACCGACAAAGAGAGCAATGTTGTGTGTTTGCGTGATTGCGTGTGTGTGTGTGTGTGTGTGTGTGTGTGTGTGTGTGTGTGCGTGTGTGCGTGTGTGCGTGTGTGTGTGTGCCTTGAGTGGAGTAACACTATGGCCATCTGCAGTGTGAAAAAAAGCCTTGGAGCTGTGAACGCTGCTCAAGCAGAAAGACAAGAAGGAGAGAGTGTAAGGTGGAGGGGAGGAGGAGGAGGAGAAGGAGGAGGAGGAGGAGGAAGTGTTTGGGGCTGGAGACAGCAGAGGAGTTATGATGAGGGGAGTGTGATATCAGGATAAAGAAGGAAAAGATGCAAGAGAGGGAGAGAAGGAGGGATGAGGAATGCCAATTAAAAAAAGTGATCAGTTTCGTCCAAACAATTGGGTTGTTTTTTTTTATCACTTTTGGCTTTCCAGCAACACTAAGATTGAAACCTTGTGTCATAGTGAGAATGATGGAAACAGAAATGAGCAATGATTAGCTTCTTAATTAACCCCTTAAAACATGAATCGACTTCAGTTTTGTTGTGCTGCGCTCAGAGGTCTGGGACATGAGAAAATTGATTTGATTTCTTTTGGACACATGGGAAAAGGGCAATGAGCATCATGGCAAGAAATATCCAGCAAATTGCAAAAAAAAAAAAAAAGGTAAAAGGTGAAAGAAAAATGAGCTGTGCAAAGATTATCAGACATTATCAAAAATGGTGAATAATGTTCAGAAAACTACATTATTAATTCTTTTAATTATGTATTGAAAAAATCATTACAGAAATATTAAATAAATCCCTTGGGGTATTTATTTATGTATTTATTTATTTATTTATTTATTTATTTATTTATGTATTTATTTTGGGTAATTGTCTTTTTTTTTATAATTTCTTGTCATTTTGTGGAGCCACTTCTTGTTTAGTTGCAAATCCCCTTCTTTTCATGTTCATTAAAGAAATTAAATTTTCTCAGGTTTTAAAGGGTTAACAAAATGTCAGTCAGTCAGTCACAATCACATGAATACATCCTACTAAAATTCACACACATCAGGGATCACATGACCCCCCCTGAGGCAGGAGGGATGAAACAAACACTCCTGCCAGGATGGAACCACCTCCCGCAGGTGCCATCACTTCCAGTTAATGAGTCTATATATGCTGCCCTCCGGCCTCTGTTTATTCCTTTGTGTGGTGGCCACGATGTGTGTGTCATGTGAGGTTAGTTTGGAGTTTTTTTAAAGCAGCACATGACACAATTTGAGAACCACTGTTCTAAGTTAATGACGCAGTTCTTATTTCCAAGGAATTTTAAACTAAATACATAGCTGTGAATATAATATACATTTTTTGTGAATACTAGACGCCCCTAGATTAGGTGCTGTATATGCAGCAGTTCTAGATAAAGATGGTCAATTGAGTCTCATTCCCAGGTCGTCAAATACCTCCGCTTAGGGTTGGTAGTCAGATCAAATCACTAACCCAAAGCATCAGATTTGGGACCAACACTCCAGAGTTACACAGCACTTTTCAGTTAACCCTCTGAAACCTGTAAAAACATCACTTTTCTTCTGCTGCTTTCAGGCACCTTTCACTAAGTTTAAACCTCTGAGCAGGTCCAATCGATATCATAAACACGGTAAAAGAGCAAAAGTAGCAGATGCTTCACAAATTAGTAGATTTAGAGAATGATTTTTAAAAAGCTTGGGAAAATTTTACAAAGGAAAAAAAGAAGAAAAGCTAGGGGAAAACAATGTTTATAATTATCATACTGACATTACAAAGATTCATAATTTTTTAATTCCTTTCACAGGGAATTTCTTCATTTTTTTAGTTATTGTTTTGTTTTGTTTGCAATTTTGCAGTAAGTTTCAATTTACACTTTTTAAAATTTTTATTTCTTTGCCAATTTGGGGATTCGGGGTTTTGATAATTTCTTCTGTCATCGCTCATAGCCTTTTTCCCATGTTTTTGAAATATTCAATTTACTCTGGTTTTCAAGGGTTAAATTTACTAAAGGTAAAGTAATTAGGTCAAAAATATTACTAATCTCTAGAAAAACTAACTAGTGAAATTGGATTGATATGAGTGCTTTTTTGGTCATTGCAAAGACGTCATCTATTATTTTTTTTTACTTTTTCTGGCAGAAAGGGGCCTCCACAGACAAACACATGGATGCTCTAATATACGTAGGTTACTCCCCTTAAAACGCGTCATTTGCCATCCTGAATTTACACACGCACACACACACAGCGCTGAGGATATAATTGTTTCCAAGCAGCTCTTTGATGGCTGAGTCACTGAACATGTCCTGTATCATATCACGATAAGAAGAACATCAGTTTAAAGGCAGCAGCTGCTTCCCTTTCATCCTCTCTCCCTCTCTCTCCTTCTGCATCTCTCCATCCTCCCACTGCTTTCACAATGGTGTGCTAAGCCAGGGAAGATAGGGCAAATCCCTCCTCTGAGCAGAGCAGGCAGGAGAGAGACGGAGCAAGAGACCGAGGAGTCGAGGAGAGAGAGGACCGAGTGCAAAACATTTCCTCAAACTCTCCTTTCTCATCACTCCTTTCTCTCCCTCCGTTTATCTGAATCCAACCAATCGGCTTGAAGTCTAAACCTCGGTCTTCGTGTGAGTGTGTCCCACCAACCTGTAGTGATGATGTCAGAGAAGATTCCTGCTTCCTAAGCTGCTCACCTGCATGTCCTGTTTCCTCAGCTCTCGTCCTCGTCCCCTCAGTGGTTCCTCACATCCTCACCACCTTGTCTCCTTCCCTTTAAGATTTGTGTTGGCTGTACATGTTCTGCTTTTCCACCTTTAGTGCAGATGATGTGGCGAGCTAGCTTCAGTTAGGCCTATATTTTTATCTGATGTGATGTTTGGATTTTAATTATTAACATATATTCAGTATTTGGATGCCCTGTTTTTCTATACAATAACATTCAAAATAGCCCATAAATAGTAGAAGAAATAGTAATCTAACATAATTCATTTTAAATCAGCATTTACCCTTTGAAACCTCAGGAAATGTATTTCTTTCAATAACATGGGGCAAATGGCGATGAGCAGCTTCGCAAAATGGTCCCACAAATTGCAAGAAATTAAAGAAAGGTGACATCAGTGAGGAAACGCTACCTAACTTCTGAAGTGGCTGCAAAGTTTATCCGGATTTTACAGAGCACTCCAGCAGATATTTTACCAGCACCATGTGATTTCATTGTTGACAGTTTTAACAATAAATTAAAGACAACACTGGACACAGTGGCCCCACTTCAATTGAAGACTGTTAAAACAAAACCTACACCGCCCTGGAGAAATATGAACATCAAAAAGCTGAAGAGAAACTGCAGGAGTGCTGAGAGGAGATGGCGAAAGTCAAAGTTAACAGTTCACTACGAAATATTCCGTGAACACCTCAAAACCTACAATAACACTGTCAAACAGGCAAGAATTTCTCACTTTCAAAAATTAATCAACGACCATAAAACCAACCCAAAATTCCTCTTCTCCACAATCGACCTTTTAACAAAGCAAAATTTTAATAGACCCTCCAAGATACCAAGTGGCGCCCTTTGTGAGGAGTTTGCAGACCACTTCAAGTAAAATCAATGACATCAGATCAGGTCTTTTACGCATCAGATTTTAAGTGTCTACTCACCCGGATCATTGATTTTACCGGAGGAAACACTGGAGAGTTTTGCCCTGGTAGATGCGAGGACACTTGGTCGAGTTTTCTCCCAAGTAAAGCCCACAACCTGCCTCTTAGACCCAATTCCCACTCCATTTTTTAAAACGTTTCATGCATTCTTTGAGGAACAATTGATATACATGGTGGAATTGCTCTCTTCAGGCCAGATTGTCTTCCCCACCTCCTTTAAACGGCGGTGGTGAAACCCCTTCTGAAGAAGAGCAATTAGATCTAACATTTTTAATAATTATCGACCTGTGTCGAACTTACCATTCTTAAGTAAAATCTTGGAAAAACTTGTGTTTAACCAAGTAAATGACTTTTAACCACAAATAACATTTAGAGAGGTGTCAGTCTGGTTTTAGGATGAATCACAGTACCGGACGCCATTGTAAAGATTTTAAATGACATCAGGCTCAACTTAGATAACCATAAAATCACTGTCTTGGTACTACTGGATCTAACACGCCGCCTTGATACAGTAGACCATCACATTTTATTAAATAGACTGAGGAACCTGGTCGGCCTCTCTGGTACTGTTCTGAACTGGTTTCACTCCTACCTCACAGATCGACACTTCTTTGTAAGTATGGATACATGTTCCTCAGGAATCCATGAGATAAAGTGTGGGGTTCCCCAAGAGGTCAATTTTAGGCCCCAACTCTTTTTAATCTGTACATGCTTCCCCTTGGGGCGTCATCAGAGTCACGGCATCAGCTTTCATAGTTATGCTGGCGATGCTCAATTGTACATCGCTGTGTCTCCTGATGACACAGGGCCTATTGATGCCCTTTTTAACTGCATTTCAGACATAAATTCATGGATGGCAGCAAATTTCCTACAGCTCAACCAGGACAAAACAGAGGTTTTAGTCATCGGTCCTGAAGGCCAGAAAGAGAGACTTTTACCAAAGTTACAGGCTTTTAGAACATCACAATCTGTAACAAATCTGGGTGTGATTTTGACTCTGAGCTTACTTTTTATCCACACATCAAAAACACAACAAAATTGGTTTTTATCATCTAAAGAACATAGCCAGAGTCCGCCCGTTTCTCTCTCAGGCCAAGCAGAGGTACTGATGCATACTTTTATCTCTTGTCGTCTAGATTATTGTAATGCCCCTGCTCTCTGGTCTTCCCAAAAAGAGCATTTCCAATTTACAACTATTGCAGAACTTCGGTCCGCACGAGTGCTGACGAGAGACCAGAAAGGGAGCATATTACACGGTTTTAAATCGCTCATTGGCTCCTCGGTGCGCGTTTCAGGATTGATTTTAAGGTTCTTTTACTTGTTTTAAGTGTCTCAAAGGTCTTGGGCCTTCTTACCTAACTGAGCTGCTTTTACCTTATCAACCCTCGCGGACCCTGAGGTCCTCCGGCACTGGCCTTTTAACCATACCACAAGTTAGCTCTAAAAGAAATGGGGAGGCGGCTTTCAGTTACTATGGCCCCCGTCTGTGGAACAGCCTCCCGGAGAACCTCAGGATCACAGACAGTGTTGAGGTTTTTAAAAAGAGGCTCAAGACCCATCTTTTCAATCAGGCTTTTAACTAACTAACTAACTATTTATTTATTTATTCTCCTTTTTTATTTTATCTTATCCCACTGTTTTAGTCTCCCATTTATTTATCTATCTAATTATTAGCGGTTATAACCTTTAATCTATTTTACTGTGCACTTGTATTCTTTGTCTTATTTTACTGTTTCAGTCCCTTACGTTCTTAGGTTTTATGTTCTTTACCTTATTTTATTGTGTTAGTTTTTAGCTCCCGTGTTTCCTCATCAGTGCCTACCGGACTGGGAGTGGTCTCTGGTCCACCATTAGAGGGGTGCTGTACCGTGGACTGTTTCGGCCCGGGTGGCTAGAGGGCTCGGCATCTTGGTCGGGCACTCCTGTCCGCCTGGTTGGGATGGTCTCTGTGGCGGGCGCGGTGCTGGACCGTGACCTCTCTCAGTGAGGTTGGCCCCCAAAATGCTTCTCCCTCAGCCTCAGGTCTCAGTGCCTAGCCATGTCTCTTTAGTAACAATTGGTGTGTGTTGGTGTATGTGTGCGTGTGTGTGGGTGGTAAGGGTGGATGTTCGGTGCCTTCTTGCTATATGTGTGGGAATATCTACATGATTGTGTGTGTGTTGTTGCGTGTGCGTCTAGGTGGGGTGGGAGGGTCAGGCTGTCTGTATTTTTCTTGATTTTCATTGATGTTTTTCATTTCTGTTATTGTTTTTAATCTCTGTGAGGCACTTTGTGTTACTCTTTGTATGAAAAGTGCCATACAAATAAAGATTTGATTGATTGATTGAAGAAAATGCCCTAAAAATTAGTTTTAATTTTCTAGGAAACCATATTATTTTATTATTATAATTATGTGTTTTTAATTAATTCATTCACATACACACACACACACACACAAATATATATATATATATATATATATATATATATATATATATATATATATATATATTCAATTTCATCACTTTTCCAGGGAATTTTCTTTTTGTTTTTACTTTTTTGTGCTTATTCTCAAGTAAATTTCTTGTAATTTTTTTTTAATTTTTTGCAAATTCATTTATGGGTCATTTTCTTATGTTTTTAAGGGTTAGTTAATTAACCTTGAACATTAAAACTTAGTGATAGGCCTGGTTTTGTGACTCAACATTTTGACCACCCCTGACAGATTTCTTAGTAAGATGTCAAAGTAGATTGTTATAATTATATTAGATACTGTCAAAAAACAAAGGAAAAATGTCCAGAAAACTGTATTTTTAATTCGTATTTTGCATCTAAAAATAATGTTACACAATAAAAAATACATGTACATATATTTTTATTCTTTTTATCTCTTAAGGTCACTTTCTTTGTTTTTGTTTTTTCTTTTCTTTTTTGCTGCTTATTTTCAGACAATTTTCTTTTAACTTTAACTTTCTACAAAATTCTTTCTAATATTTGGTTCATTTCTTGTTAAGTTGATCATTGCCTTCCTCCCATGATTTTATAGAAATTGAGCCACTATGCTCAGGTTTCGAAGGGTTAATTTAGTTGAAGCCTTGATTAACTGCAAGTATTTCTTGACGAAGCTTCGATATACCAAAACTGGTATTTGGGACAGCCCTATTAGCTTCATTTTTAGCGTACAAACGTAAGACTGTTATCAATTTTCAAAAAGGCAAAAAGGCAAATTAATATTTTTCACAAAAAGTCAAGTTATTTCTTTAAGAATCATACTAGAAATCATAAAGGAATTTATCACTTGTGTAGAATGTAATTCAACTGTAGCCCAATTATCAAGAATGTAAATGCTGATGTGAAGAATTTGCATTTCAGGCAGTCCAGATAAATTAAATCCAACTATTATGGATTTTTATAATGATTTGGAACATTAGTTTGTGGCTGCACAGTGCACACACTGACTGTAATGCAAAATGTCAATGGCATCCTCGTTCTCTGTAAAGGAAGCTGCATGGAGAGGAGAGGTTTGCATATAATCTGTAGTCAGCATTACACAGGGCTTTATTTCAGTCAAGGAAAAAAAGCATTCCCATTTTTTGGAAATATGTCTCAAGATATGAACCCTTCAGACTGACTGCAACCTGCAGTACAGCTCAACTGAGACACACACGCGCACATAAATCAGCATTATATATTGAGTTTTGTCTCCATCTAGTGGGTACTTTAAGTTGCACAAGCGGCATAACGGCAATCAGCAAAATAGTTTATTTGAAAAGTTTGTGCCTTAAAGTATAAATCAAATCATGTTTAGCTTATAAAAATATAATAGAGGCTATATATGTCTCTTCTTCAGTGTTCCTGAGTCTCAGTAAACGTGGCTGCCTCGGAGTATAGTCCCCACTGGGACTATAAAACAGTTTTTTAAAAAAAACAATATCTAATGCAGTTTAAAAACAAATTCAAACAATCAGCCCGTCAAATCTCCAACAGAAGAAGTGGACAAGTGAAAACAATTATTTAATCTTCATCGGGTGTGAATCAGGTTTTCTTTGAGCCAGCCTGCCTGCTTTCCCTGAGCCCAAACAGGTGCACTGCTCTGCACGTGGAGGCACGATGCTGCCTTCAGGTGCAGGGTGGAAAATTGTAAAAATGTTAACCCACATTGGATGAAGTCTTAAAGATAGACATATGAGTTTTAGACATTATTATGGTGAAGTAATTTCATAAATACAATGTCCACGCAGTTGAATTGGCCTTTTATGGTAAAGGTTGTGATGCTAAGATGATAAATTTACAATGATTTTAACCCTTTGGGACTGTTTGGCGCATTTTACGTGCTTTTTATTCTTCCTTTTTTTTTAACATAGCCTGTAATCTTGACATATTGCATACATTTTGGCAAGATTGTGTGTTTTTGATTAATCTTGAAATGTCCAGATCAACTTCAACAATAAGTATAAAATAGACTCTGAATACAAATTTGTTACATTCATACAGTAAAGTGCAAGATTGCACCAATGAAACCCATTCAAACTATATTTTTTTAACATGCTTTGTATTATTTCTTAGTGTCATTCTGGGCTTTTGTCTTGGAATTCGTAATTTTTACTGTTTCCCACCTGATGACGCCATTTTTTTTACCATATTTGGCATGTGGAGAAAACACGTGCTATTTCCATTATGTGGGTGCACTGTCACAGTCAGTGTTGCTGCAAATCCTTGACATATCCCATGCTGTGATAATAAATAAATAAATGTAATAACAACAACAATAATAATAAATTTCTGCAGCTGGATAAACAGTGCTTATGCTTTTAATGATGCAAGATGTGATGAGATGGGAAAATGTATTAATAAAAACATACATTGTGTGATTTCTGGGTGTCATTCTGGGCTGTTGAGCAGGAATTTGTAAAAAAAAAAAAATAAATAAATAATAATTTATTTTTTTTTTAAATTATTATTTTCTACCTGATGATGATGTTACACCATATTTGGTACATAAGAAATTACATGTTTTTTTTCCGCTAGGTGCACTGCCAAAATCAATGTTGCTGCAAATTATTGACATATCCCAAGCTGTGATAATAAATATATAAATAGATAAGTACATTAATAATAATAATAATAATAATAATAATCATCATCATCATCATCATCATTTTATGCAGATAGATAAACATTGACTATGATTTTAATGATGCATGATGTTATGATGAGAAAATGCGTTAATAAAAAAAATGCATTGTGTGATTTCTGGGTGTCATTCTGGGCTTTTGCCTTGGAAAATATATATTTTCTTTACTATTTCTACTACTTTCTAATTACTATCTACTTTTTTTTTTACTATATATGTTATTTCCACCAGGTGCACTGCCAAAATCAATGTTGCTGCCAATTATTGACATATCCAAAGCTGTGATAAATTACTAAATAACTAAATGAATAATACTAATAATATTTTTCTGCAGCCGGATAAGCGTTGCTCGTGATGTTAATGATACAGGATGTTATGATGAGAAAATGCGTTTGCAGTATTAATTGGACCCTTGACGGTCGGAGCGTGCGGGGGTCACGTGAACGCAGCATCAGATTGTGTGTGTGCTGACGAGCCGTTGCTTGTGGAAACAGCTGGTGGTTTCTGTCAGCGAGCATTTCGTCTTGAGCGGCTTTTAGCAGGAATAAAAGTTCAAATTCGACTCGAAACTGACTGAATGCGCTTTGAATTGAGTCTCTGCAGCTGCTCCACCAGACGTCGGGACATGTCATCCTGTGAACGCCACTTTATCGAGCAGTTTTCAGTTACCGACATAACAGTTTGTTAGCCGCAGACCAGCGACGCTCGACAGCCGGCTGCTAACACCAGCTAGCTAGCTAACTTTGTACTCCCATAGCAACTGACGATACAGGTGTTCCGCCACCGCTGACAAGCTGTCGGTTTTCTGACAGTACAAGGAGAGGTGTTTTTTGATTTCAGCATGACTCATGTTCATTATAAATTCTCCTCCAAACTCAGCTACGACACGGTGGTGTTTGACGGCCCGCACATCACGCTGAGGGACCTGAAGAGGCAGATCATGGGCAGGGAGAAGCTCCGAGCCGGGGACTGCGACCTGCAGATCACTAACGCACAGAGCAAAGAAGGTAATAAAAAAAAAAAACATATGTTACGGGCTGATAACTGTGTGTTTATCCTGCCTGTTTGAACTTTGGAAGAAAACACGTGGTCCATGTTTGACAGCTGTGCGGTGGAAAAAGGTTGCGTCACCTCTTTCAGATCCAGAAAAGTCAAAAGCAAGAACAAAAGGGAGCTAATGAATGGGCCACATTCCTGCTGCATGCACGCCTCGTGTCTGTAATTATGAGGCTGCTGCTGGTGGTGAATCAGCCCGGACTGTGACATGCATGTTAGAGTACCGAAAGAGATGTGGGATAAAAATAGCAAAGGTAGGGAAGTGGCACAGCCCAGTCATGACCATAAGATTTAAGTCAAGTCAGACACTCACATAAATAAAAATAATCCATATATAAATTAGGAGTCGCTACTGATTGTTAGTAGTTAATGAAACCTATATTTGGAATCTATATGCATTTACAATAACAATGAAAATCTTTCTGTCAGTATTTGTAATTTGGAATAACAAAACTTTCTTTAAATGCCTTTAGCCAATGTTTTATTAAAACTGAAACTTTCAACATCATAAATTCTCAGCAACTTTTTTAAATGTAGTCAAGTGAAATTTTAAATAAAATAACTCCCTGGAGTTTTACAGAGTGAAAGTTCCTCCCATGCTGATACTTTCTTAGCACTTTTTAATTATTTAATTTTATCAGTGATCATTAAAATAAAATGCAGATACAGATAATCAGCAAATGCCAAATATCAGCCCCAATTATAGGCCAGGCCGATAATCTGTTGACCCCTATTATAAATCATCAGTGCTGAAAATGTTATGCACTGAAGTCACTAAATTAACAAAGCAAAAGAGTGACATGCAGATCATGCAGGTTATTCAGCCATGAGAGATAAGCATCACCCCAGAGTGTGTCAATATCCTGCAGATAAGCTCTGAAACTGGTCATACGCAGAGTAATATTTCCACTCAAGGCAAAAAAAAAACCAAAAGAAATGTACACACAACTCATGTGGTGTCAGAGTTTACGGAAAGTTTAGATAAAGATTATAGTAAGGAAAAAAGAAAGAAAGAAAATCAAAATCAGAATTTTTTTTTTTGATTTCCGGTGGATATTGTGATTCATTACAGTTGCTCTGTTTCCAAGCATAGAGAATTATAGAAGTAGAAATTAATAAATAAGTAGAAATATAAAATAAAAACAAAAATAAACAAAACAAAATATATGCATTAGTAAACATTTAAAGTAAAAATATGTGCATCATTCTTCAATTTCACAATTGTATGTAAACTATTAAACATTTTATATGTGTAAAATATGCTGCAAGTGTGTAAAAATATAGAAATAGAAAACATTATATATTAATATAATAATTAATATATATATTTTTTTATATATATATATAAAAATATGTGCTTTATTCAACATAACAGTTTACAAACTAGTATGTAAAAGGTTCAAAAATAGAAAATAGATAGCATTAAACATAGGAAGTGTCAGGGGAGTCAGACTTTTCTGGCTTCCTTTCATCAGATGAAACAATGTTGTGTCATGCAGCGTGTTTGACTGAAGACCACACTGCAGGATCTAAAGGGTGTCAATATTTTGGTGCTTTAGAGCACTGTGAGTGTTGATGGAGTTTACCAGGCTGTAAGATAAACATTAGGTCCCAACTGTCTTGTTCTAAGATATGTGAATAATCACATTTAAAGCATTTAATATCACTTGAGAAATTATTCTCCTGATCTTTTTAGTTTAGCACACTGGTTCTCGACCTGTGGTGCATGTAGCACTGGTGGTACACAAGCCCCCTGCTGTGGTAAGCAAGGAATCTGTTCATCAAAATACTTAAACTATGAAATCCCTGAAATGTGATTTAAAATAACTTTTGCCTCTACTTTTACTATTTGTTTTAATATTAGCCTGCTGTATTGTCATAATCATGATTGTAGTCTGTGTATATATCCGTAATTATGAGCTAAATGTGAGCTTTTAGAAAAAGAAGTGCGAATCAGGAGAAAATTTCAAGCAGACCTTTTGATACTTAAGTGGATGACAATCAACCGAGTACATTGCAGGCGGCTACTTAAGCAGCGGCAGTGAAGTTTCTGCACTTGATGAGGGCTGGCCCTTGTGGTGTATAAGGGTTGTGTGGAAGTTTAAGTACCAGTTCCCTCAATTTTGATAAACTAATGAAATATTTAAGCCTTTGAAATATGAGCAGACTGGTTTGATTTCTTTCAGAAACGTAGGGGAAAGCCATCAAGCAACTGTACAAGACATAGCCCAAAAATGAGCAAAACAAATACGTGAAAATTATTATTATTGTCGTTATTATTTAAAGTTATTATTGTGTATATATTTTATTGTTTTAGAATGTATTAGATACGGTACATTTGTGTGTATGTATGGATGTAGATGTTCGTCAGAGCTGATTGATTGTGATTTTAAGGTATTACTTTATATTGTTCAAAAAGACAATAAATGAAGTTGAAATAAAAAAAAAAAATTAAAAATTACCTCAAAATAATTTTAAAAGCAACAACAAGACAATGGGCTAGAAAAAGTGCTGGGAAAAATATGTATTTATTTCATATATATATATAATCATTTTTGTCCATGATTAAAGAAAAAAAAACCAGCATATTAACCAATATTGAAAATGATCACGAGTTCCAGCCACACATTAATCAAGCCATGATGAAATGCTTAAAATAAAGTCATTCCTGTTATAGACTTGTTGAGCAAGACCAAAAGAGTCATTCTCACATTAACCAAATGTCATCAAAGGGTGTGTGGTTTCTTAATAGCCTGGTGAAGGAATTTTTTTTTTAATTTATCACTCAAAATTCATTTTGTTTTTATCTTGTTTAACTCTCTTTCTCCGTCTCTTCCTCTCAGAGTACACAGACGATGAAGGTTTGATCTCTAAAGGCTCCTCCGTCATCGTCAGAAGAATCCCAGTCATTGGAGCAAGACCCAGCTCAGGCAGCAAGATCCGCAAAGTGTAAGTGTATTTTATTAAGTTCGGCACATACTAGAGGCTCGCTGATAGTGTTGAAGTGTTAATTAGTCTGCAACTTTTCATAATAAGCCTGATTAGCTTCTGTGTCCGGCTCAGCAATAGATAATTTTAATGTAATGAGAGTAAATATTGCACAGTTATGTTGTAATTAATCAAAAGATGAGTTAATAATAATAACTTAATAATAATAACTTTACTGATGCAGCACCCTTAAAAACAAGAGTTTACAAAGAGCTTTGACAAACAAACCAGAGGACAAACAATACGAGATCATGATGTAAAATGACAATATGAAATAATACAAAGAAATAGACCAAAAACAACAACAACAGCAGAAGCATTAAAAGCAATAAAACCACAAATAAAATGAAATTGAATAAATTAATAAATGAAAAAGGTAAAATAAATAAAAAGATAAATAAGAGTCCCCAGTTATCAGCCTTGATAATAGGAGCATTTATAGATAAAATTTTTAGGAAAAAACGATTTTAAGTTATTGTCTTAACTGTACGTATTTGCTATTAAAGGCCCATATCACATACTTGAAAATAAATGTAGGTACTAAGCTCTTATTAGTATAAAAAGTACAGTTCAGGGTGTTGTCCTTGTATATTGGGGTAGTTTTTAGCAGCAGCATGTTTACAGTTAGAGGATCACAATAGTCAAGAAAACAATGCTGTCACCCTCATGTATCACAACAGAGGGCCTAATCTTGATGGTCAACAGATGTAAACAGAGTTTTTGTGTAACAATTCCACAATAAAAAATCCTCACAGAAAAAGAGGAAAGAGCAGAAGTGTTACTCCATGGAGCCGTTCACAGGGATTACCCAGATATTAGTCAGGCTTAGACAGGACAGCCGGCAGTGGTGTGGGGTTTTATGCATGGAAAGCAGGAAAAGACCTCACTGGAACAGACCGGCCGTCACGTGATTAGCCCCGTCAGCACCATGCAGACGGATGGTGAGGAATGAGGGCTTAAGAGTAGAGCAACGCTGGCCACAAAATCAATTCTCCATCTGCACAAGCAGCTTTAAAGGGCCTCCAAGTAAGCCCAAACTTTGAGTCATTTTGAGGCTTTTACATCCACATTTTACATTTAACATCAGATTTTAAACTCAACCAAAGATAGACTGTAAGCACATTTTTTCAACACTATCTAGACTATGAATGGCACTTATGGGTCAGTTTTATTGTGTTGTGGAGTATTTGTTGAAATATTTCAAAAACGCAGGGAGAAGGCAAAAAGTGATTGTAAAAACATTTGTAAAAACAAAAAAAGTTTTTAAAAAAATTACAAGAAATTTACCTGAAAATAAGCAACAAAAAAAGTAAAACAAGTGAAACTCATAAAAACAAATAATTAACCTAAAAAGTGCTGAAAATTAACCTGTTTTATATATTTCCTCTGTGGCAATTCTAAATATAATTTATTATAAATATATGTTTCTTGACAATTTTCCTTTTTTTGGGATAATTTTGTTATAAAACTAATTTTTGAGTAAATTTCTTATCACTCTTCACTAATTTCTTGTAATTTGTGGGACATTTCTTGCCAAGTTTGTCATTGCCTTTTTCCCTGTTTTGAAAGAAATCAAACCAGCTTGCTCAGGTTTCAAAGGGTTAAATAGCTTGTGAAATGTGTCTGAATCCAGGTTTTCTTAAATGTTTCAGTCTTTTTTGTTGATGTAAAGTAGTGCAAGTTAATTGGTGATGCCATCTTTGTTTCCAGGATATTAATTTTACAATAACTGGTTAAAAATGATTTCTTTTCCTGTTTCAGGGAGCGATCAGATGTCCAGCTTTCCCACTCCTTTGGAGCCTTCAAAGCAGTACGTAACCAAACTAAATCCCACCGCACTTCTTCTCCTGCAGCCCCACTAAACACACACTCAACAAACACACATGACCTTATAACTCCGTGTTAGTTGAATGAGTGCGTCAGTAAGATTGTTTTGAATCAGTAGCGCTCAGCTATGGATCCCTGAGGGAATAAAGGGGGAATAGTTTATTTTCACTATTTAATTCACTATATCACTATATAATAGTGACAATTCTGATTGTAGATTTCACTTCCTTTGTGACTGAATTGTGGTTTTAATCATATCTAACAAAGTGAATTCTTATGAAATGAGAGTCTGTGAGCTAATGTGGATTAATTTACGGGTTCCTGACACTAAAAGAGTTGAGAACCACTGGTTCAAAGAAATTACACCAGGATCTAAATCATCCAAAAACCTTTATTTCCTCTACTTTCTGTTGCAAAGAGGAGGTGTGTGTTACTCAGAATTTCATTTACAGGGAGCTGAAATGACAATGAATTAATTAAAGTTATTGAAAAGTAGTTTTGCAATTAGACCGTCTACAAGACAGAGAAATGAGCTTTAAATTTTATTAGTGCTACACGATCAACCATGAGGGAAAGTATATTTGCATATATTCTCTATATTGAAGCCGCTCAGCTGTAAATAAACAAGCTGCTGTGTCACCAGTAGATCAGTCAGTATCTATCTGTGGGTGGTGGGAGCTGCTCAGGCGGGTCAAACATTATCATGCAGGCCAGCTATTCAGCTGATAAACCCAACTGTTATTTTAATGAGCTGCTAACAGTCGCTGCCCAGTGGTCTCATTTCCATGAGCTGCTCTCAGGCATCTTATAATATTCATATATTAGTAGCCTCTTTTGATAGCTGTGTAGCGTGTGCTGGTGTGAGTATTTAAGTTACATAAGGCATTTTTTAATATAGTGTATCAACCTCACTCAGTCCCCAGACAGCTTTAAAGTCCATGAACAATAAAATAATCTAATGTGTCAAAATGAATAATTTAGTATCAGGCTGAAGAAAATTTTCATTCCCAAATTACCATTTGTATATCAACGCCTCATCCTGTGTTACCTTGAATTCACAAAGAAAACTTTTTTCCACGCATGCTTCCACAGCGAATTAAAAAGAGATATCTACTGCAAGGCGACTGTATATCGAAACATCTGTTTACAAAGTCCGACACACCTTGTGCAGTAAAATCCAAGTCTCATTTATCCAGTCAAATTCTCAGTACTTCCCAAACACATGCTAAAGCCTTAAAACTGAACTAAAAGTGACACTTAGTAACATAAAGACAAACAATAATTTTACCTCACTGAACTCAGGAGCTGCTGGTCTACCAATGGCTCATATAGTTAGTTTTTGTGATTTTGTGAAGGTGGTGTTTCAATGGGTCAGTTTTGATTCACCAAAGTAACACAACAGCACAAAGAAACTACCGATTGGCAGTGGTAAACCCGCAGTTCCTGTGCCCAGCGAAGTAAAATTGCTGTTTTTGTCAATTGAATCTGCCTCTGAAGAGAGTATAGATAGACTTCACTTTCAGTTCCATTTTAAATAGTAAAGTTGAAGTAAAAATGCATGTGATTGGGAAGTACCGAGCATGCTGTAGAAGCAGACAACGTCACCTACTTACAAGCTGCATAAAGAAGGGACATAAATCAGAGGCATAGAAACAACTTTCGGACAACTTTAGTCTGTGGCCACAAACTGAAATGTGTTGGTCTTTTAATAAAATTGTTTTACATACTACTAGTGTTGAAGTACTGAGGATACATCTGGTTAAATGAGACTTGGATTATACTGTGTGAATTATGTGAGACTTTGTACACAGATGGTTGATATAGTTTTGCTGTTGTGAACATGGTTCCCAATGACGTGAATCTTCTGCATTTTAGGATTCTTTGTCTTCTGTGGAGTCATGTGAGAAAAACAAAGTTTTCTTCCCAAGTTCAAGGTTACACAGTCAGTAAATGATATATAAAAATGGTAATTTAGGGGGTGAATCTATTATTAATTTATCTAGATATACTTGAGCAAAGTAAACAGATGCTGGAGAAATCCAAAGTAATGAAGGGATGTCTTGGACTTTCCTGATTAAAAACGACACACTTCGTTCATTACTGCAGAGTAAAAAGTGTAATTGTGGTTTTCCAGCTTTAACGTCGGAGCAAATAAACAAAGCCTCTCTTAAAGCCACTCCTCAGAAACCAAGTGGTGCCCCCGTGTTATTTTTGCAGTGCCCGTTTGGTTTGTGAGCCTGTAAACTAACTCAAGCACATCTCAAAGCTTTCACTTGACTTAGTGTGCACTGACCTGACTGATTTTCTCTCTGGTTCCTCAGTAGGAGAAGTGTCTGCCACTCTTCTTAGTACTTTGAGTCTGTTGGACTTTTTTTTTCTTTTGTGTTTTTTCTACCCAATAAAGTCGTTTGTATGAAGCTGTCTTATGTATTGATTATGTGTTTGACTTCATTGGAAAGAATGATGCTGATACACACAGTTGATAATATACCAGATAAGACATTTTGGAGATGTTGGTATCTGTCATCACTGGACATTTCTGATTGATTGTTAAATCCTCTTTAATTAAACTGAAAATAATGGTATATATATTGGACTCATACTGGACATCGGACAAGCTAAGATTTGTACTGCAGCGATTTAGTATTGCGCTAAAAAAAAAAGACATTTTAAAAATAGAGGCAGAGAGAGAGATCTTGAATTTTATACCTCAGTATGGGTCAAGCCTCAAAAAACTGTATCCTGCATTTCCCATCATGCAAGTTGATACTCTCTTTCATTAGATGTGGCTAAAGCTTTAATAAAGCCAGGCAGAAATATTTGTCATACTGCCATAAACAATATATTACAGTGCAGTCAGTCTGTAACCCAGCACATTGGATTTTAAATGAAACCGTGACTTTTGGTTACAATTGTCGATTTTAGGCTTTAAAGTTGCGTTTATGACTTATTAAAAGGTGTTTCTCTGTGATTATTTTGCTTTTCATAAGTTTCTTGTAATCTTATTTTGTTGAGAATGCATTTGAGTCGGTGCAAAGATCAGTATTTTACAATATTTGACCCTAACAGTGTTGCATGTGCTTTCATTTGTGAGTGTTACGTCTACAGCCGCAGTGTTTCAGGCTGAATATTAAAGTCAGCCTCTTCACAAGGACAATGCTAAAATACTGATGTTTAGTAGGTATAAAGTTCACCTTGTCTCAGTAATGTGGACTGGAGTCACAAATTTGATGACTTAAACATGACTTGATAAATTTTTTTTAAAAAAAGCTTTGCAATTGAACTTAGACTTTAAATGACTTGTTACTTTTGACAGAAAATACCTTGATACCTTCCCCCAAACCCAAAGATTATAAAGTTATGTTTTTAAAAGTTGTGTAACAAGTCAATAGATTTCCCTTAATTTCCTTAATCAGTTAACATTAATCTTTCTTTTTTCTTTCAATTAGACGTTAAAATATGCACCAACATACGTTATTACTTTAGGTCTTACATAAGATGTAGTGAAAATTTGGGAGGAGAAAGTTCAGTATGAGATGAGTTAAAGAAAATAACCATACAAAATTACAGACATCATCAGTTCTCAGTCATTGCAGCTAAAATACTGTGACAGTTACTCACTTTGTTAGCATGCAGGTCACATGTTTACAAAAGAATACTTTGCAAACGGGTTTGGCTGTTACTTAGAGTTTTCAGCTGATTTGCCAAGCTCATTGTGGATTTGTGATATGCTTTCGGCTTTTTGGGGGTCATCTTTGTACATTTTAAATCTATTCCAGGTGCTTGACTTTTTGCAACATCTTGTATCTGAAGGTCTGTCACGTGTGGTCAAACTGTCACAGTCACAAATGAAAAAAATGGGCCTACTATTGTGCTCAAACAAACTTGTCTTAGAATATGTTGGAGTACTATTTCTCACTTTATTTTGGATTTTTGGGGAGCCTTCAAATACTGATTTGAGCAATGAATACCATGGCAGTGATCAAAGCTTTAAAACATTAAGGTCAGCCCCACTGAAAATGTCCTCATCTGTAACACTTGTTGATTTTGTTTTTTTGGTGTCATTTTTCTATTCCAGAACAGTAAACAAACCAAGAACAGGTGTGTTGAAACAAGAAAGAATTGAGGTGAAAGGATGTGGACATTAGATTATGAGAGCAAAGGTGCTTTTTTATCCAACGAAATGTTGGCCAGACGCAAGAAAAATTGCAGGGAGAATTATGTTGTTGGCTTCTTCATTTTCAGGGTAGCAAGTTCAGAGGGATGAGAAGTGGCAGGAGGTGCTGAGGCAGTAATCCTGGGATGAGAACAGACATGTATTATCCACTCTGTATGAAAATCACTGCTGAATGCGGGTGTAAATTTGATCTCGTCTAAAACGATTATAGAAGTGAAGATTTGGTATACAGCAGTTATTGTACCCCCGTGTCACATAGAAAATCACCAGTGGTGCTGGGGATAAAGCATCAGGTTTAGCAGGTAAAATCATCTTGGTTTGAAGCAAAATTTGAGCCTTTTTTAGTGTTTTCAATATATATTATCTGTCTCTTTTTTCCCAAGACATGTAACCTGGAGTCTGTCGTCGCTTCATCTGTGAAACTGATTATGTGTTTAATTCTAACAGATGGATGACCAGAATTCCTCCAAAGCCGCACCTTTGTTCTCCAAGGTATACTCTCTCTATTTTGTTGTTGTACATACTTATGCTTGATCACGTGTCAATCTTAATCAAACTCAGACCCTTCTGTTTGATATGATGTGCCTGTTGCACACATTGATTTGTTTGTGTACATGCAGATGGCTAACCTGGCTGAAGCGAATGTGTCAGAGGAGGATAAGCTCAACGCCGTGCTCCAACAGTCCTCCTACGACTCCATGAAGTGAGTCACATATGTTCTCCTCCTTGCTTTTTCCCTTTTCTTAAATCTTGTACCTCCATGTGTCACCTTTTGTCTCATCCTCCATTACTTAACTACATCCCATGCTTTATTTTCCTCCTTTATCTCTCATCATTCTGTTCCTCTTCCAGTTTTTGTACATTCTTCTTTTTTTCATTCACTTTTCTTGCCTTTCTATAATTTTCTTTTTTCTTCTGTCCATGTCTCATTCTCTCTCTCTAGTTACAGTAAGAAGTTTGCTGCTGTACTTCCTTCAAACTACACCTGTTATCGCTGTGGAAACACTGGACACCATATCAGGAACTGTCCCAACAGTGGGGTAAGAGCAGAGTATGAGGTATTCCACAAAAGAGGAAGTTTCTGTTGTACTGTAAAACTTCTATTAATAGCCATAGTCAACATGTGTTCACTGTAATCTGTAAGTGTGGCATTAAACGTAGACGTGTCCTGTTGACAGCCGGATAAAAACGCTGAGGCCCCTGTGAGAATGAAGAAAAGCACAGGAATCCCTCGTTCCTTCATGGTGGAGGTGGACGATCCCAACATGAAGGGAGCCATGCTGACAAACTGTGGACGCTACGCGATTCCTGCCATAGACGCGTGAGTCAAAAGAGTCAGTTTGTTCGTCTTTGTTATGAAGGAATGGTTTGACATTTTTGGAAATACGCTTATCTGCTTTCTTGCTAAGAGATAGATGCAGAGCTGCAACAATTAGTCGATTGATTGATGAGTCATCCGGCAGAAAATTAATTGGTAATTCTTTTAATAATTGAATAGTATTTTAGTAATTTTAATAGCAAAAACGCCAAACATTTGCACGTGTCATGCATCTGAAATTTGAGATTTCAGTGCATTTTGTCATACATGATAGTAAACTGAATAGATTCAGATTTTTGGACTGTTGGTTGGATAAAACATACCATTTAAAGACGTCACCTTTGGCTCTTGGAAATTGCTCCCAGAATTTTTCACAATTTTTTAAAATTTTAATGACAAAAAAATTGATGACTATTTTTTTTTTTTAATGGACAGATTATTAAAATAATCGTTATTTGCAGCCCTTGTGAGATTAAAAGAATAACATCAAAATATGCAACAAATAAATGAATAAAAGCATCCTCTGATCAGATGAAATCCGATGTACAGTATATGTACTGTTGTCTGTTCATAGTGAGGCGTACGCCATCGGCAAGAAGGAGAGGCCTCCGTTCGCTTCACAGGAGCAGCCAAAGTCCGAAGACGAGGAGGATCCTGTACCTGACGAACTCCTCTGTCTGATCTGTCATGACCTGCTGAGTGACGCTGTGGTCATTCCCTGCTGTGGAAACAGCTACTGTGACGACTGTGAGTGTCTGCTACACACACACACGAACAAATTTTCATTTCATTTTTATTTGTATTTATTCGCGCCATTAAAAACAGTAACAGGAAACAGGTCAAAAAGAGTACAGAAAAACTGGTGCCGGGGACAATGAATTACAAGTAATACAATAAATTACAATACTTAGATACAAACAATGAACATTGGGATCAGCAATAAACGCCAAAAAAATCAAGATACATCATGAGTGTTAGTGTGTGTGCATGTCCAGTCTCATTCTTCATATTTACATTTTACCCATTTTCATGTCTTGCTCAGGTATTCGCACCACCTTACTGGATTCAGAGGAACACGTCTGCCCCACATGTAGCCAATCAGATGTCTCACCTGATACCCTGATAGCCAATAAATTTCTCCGACAGGTGAACTGACAGACGGATTTATTATAAATGAGATTTGTGTATTATCTCCTTAAATTGTCTGACCAGAAGCTTTTCATTGTTTCTAACTTTAGTGTAGAAATGGTCTGACATGTGTCAGCTTCCTGTCTGTCTTTTTCTCCTGACACAGGCTATTGACAACTTCAAGAGAGAGCGAGGCCACACTAAAAGCTTAAAAAGAGGATGTGGTTCCTCCCAGTCCCAAAATCCAACCCCAACACCGAGCCCTGTCCCCACCCCGCCCCCTCTCACCTTGCAGAGCCAAAATCAGAGACATCACCTTTCAACCAGCAGCCAGCAGGTGAATCTCATAATGATGTGTTTCGTTTGTGTGAGCAAACAGAATGATTACTGTTTTCTTTGCATAATCAGATGTTTGTGTTAAGTGTGTAAAATATAAATCTGTGCCTTTATGGTACAATGCACTGTATAAAACAAGTATATGAGTTGAAATATAAACATGTGCGCAAAGCTACAATAATGAACAACAACAATAATATACATAAGCAAGAATAACAATGTATAACATATTAAATTTAACCTGTGTTGTAAATATGTCTCTGCTGAAGGTTTTCCCAAAAACTGTTGCCTTTTTCTATCATTTGCTCTTCTAACATTTTGATCTCTGCTACATTTTCTTGTCTCCGTTCTTTAGGACCCTCTCCTATACCTCTCACAGGCTGCAGACACACCGCCGTTATCTCAGGTGTGCGGAGCGCTGCTCACAGTAACCGGTCCCACTTCGACTGAAAACACGCTGAGCACGTCCCTCCAGCTGGAGCTACCTGACAAGTAACTACACACAGAAACATACCAAACACCTGTAAAATGATTTGCTCTGCTGCCTCACTTGAGATTTATCACGATATTTATTGTTGCTGTACCTTATAAGCAGCTTCTGTGTATTTTCTGATAAAACAGAAGCTCTTGAATGCTGTAATATTAAAGCACGCTGCTGTTACTGAAATCTTAGGAGTTCAAGGCAGTTGCATTTTAAAAAAGAGTAAATGGTCTTATTTAAACCAAAAACCATAGATGTAGAATGACAAATAATCTTTCTTATATGTTTTGGTGTTGGGATCATCTATTCAAAACAGTTTGCTAGTGTCCTCCAGTTTATGTTATCAGAGAGAACAAACAAAGACAAATTTGCTGAGCGTCAAGCTGGTCAGGCTGACATTTTTTGCACACCCCCTGCTGGAGAACAAGGCAAAGTGATTCAAATCGCCCTTGTGTTTACAGACTGCAATTTTTTAGATTTAAACAAGTTATTACAGATAAAAAGTGTTTTTTAATGATCTATATTGAAAGTAGAAGTGAAATCCAGATTTTGCTCATATAGCACACTTGTCTGTGAGCGAGGTGACAATGAGCTCTAACTCGGCAGAGTAACCAGTTGTGTCTGGAGTTGCCCAGCTGACAGTGTGGCAGCAAAGTTAACCCTTTAAAACCTATGCACAGCGGTTTGGTTTCACTCACAAACATGCAGAGAAGGCAATGAGCAACTTAACTACACTTGGCCCAAGATTGGAAAAAACATACAAGAACATTACCTGAAAATAAGCTTAAATAAATTCAAAAACAAAAAGGAAAATGACCCAATTGGGAAAATGTAAAAAAAAAAGTATGTATTTTTTTCTTTACATTGTTTTAAATATATAATATAATGATTCTAAATATAGTTTTCTCGACAGTCACCAATCTTTGATTATTGATTCATTGATTCTGATTTTAGATTGAAGAACAGGTAAACAGTCACACTGATGTTGAGCTCATGTGGTGTTGTGATGTTTCTGCTGTTTATTCAGAGAGGCTGAAGAAAAGACACACGAGGACTCAGCGACTGCTACCACCCCGTCTGGACCGGTTTCACCCAAAGACCCCACTGATGCTCCATCACAGCTGATACCACTGGTGAGCGCGCAAACACACACACACACACACACACACACACACACACACACACAATGCAGCAAAGTTTCTCTGTATGAAATCTATGATGTGTTTGTTCAGGGTACCCTTACTCCAGAGGGAGAGGAGCCTCAGACAGTCAGCGTGAATCTACAGCAGCCTTCCTCAGGTAAGGACTGTCTCTTTCTGTCCGTTTATTACACTGTCTGTACTGTTCGACATGTGTTTTGTCATTTTATTTGAGTCAACACGTTATTGATTAATTATTATGTCAATCCACAGATCCAACCCAAAGACCCTCCGGGCCACCAGCGTGCTGGGAGAGGTCAGTGAAGCGTGTGTTTCATAGGGCTGTACCCGACTCAGAATTTTGCTAGTCTTTCTAGTTTTTCATAAAAGTATCATAAAAGTCATGAGCATTCACTCTGCTGCAAAACCTAGGGACCAAAATGTCCCCTGCACTGTACACTGCACAGCACACTGACTTGCAAAAAAAAAAAAAGACTGCTCGACTTGAAGCAGTCTCCGTCGACTGAGGGGTCTCTGAGTGATGATTCAAGTCTTTGACTTTTAAGGGGTGGGCCCCAGTATTAAGCCCTTTGAAATCTGAGCATGTTGGCTTGATTTCTTTCAAAAACATTACAAGAAGGTGATAAACAGCTTCAGAAGAAATGACCCACAAAATAGCACAAAAATGTGAACAAATGGTTCAAGAAAATGACATGAAAATTAGCACCATAAAAAAGGTAAGTTGAATTTAAAAAAAAAAAAAAGGAAAAATAACCTGAAAATTAGCTAAATAAAAAGGAACAAACAAATGGCCTGAAAGGGGTGCTTACAAATAATGATTCTGTCACATAATTATGATATTTACAAATATAGTTAAATGGACATTTTCCCTTAAATCTACTATTTTTTTTCAATCTGGAGGGCATTTTTTGCCAAGTTGCCAACTTTTTTTTCAAAAGAAATCAAAACAGTTTTGCTTAGGGCTCAAAGATTTTAGGACTTGCGAAAGGCATCTGAAAAGTATAGGCACAGGAAAAGTGATGTGGATCCAGGTTTCAGAAGCTTAAGTTGTAGTCTGCATTTGAATCTGCCCACTGTTTCAAAGACTGATGTCCTTTCCTCTTTTTCCCTACAGCTCCTCTTCCTCCTCAGGCTGTCCCCCTGGAGGCTGGAATGAATCGAACACACAGCAGCATCCTCCCTCCTCCACCTCCTCTTCATATCAAGCGACTCCTCCCCCGCTTTTTCCCTCCCCACATTTCCACGCCTTCCTCAGCACTCAGCAGCCTCTCGGCAGTTACCCCCCTGGATACCCTCCGACCACACCCGTCTGGGCTCTTCCAAACCTCCAGGGCGCACCTATCCCCTCCCTGTGCCCCTCTGCCTCCATCCCCGCCCTCATCCCCAAGGAGTGGTACAGGTATCAGAGAAAGGCGGAAAGGTGAGGGCGTCTGTAAATTACTGTAAACATTGTCATATCATATCACTCCCCATGTTTAATTGTAGGAAGAATGAATTTCCATTCTTTCAATTCCAGGCAACAGAAGAAACTTTCAGTTGCCTTATTGAAACTTTTAGATTCTGTTTTTAAGAGGATTACTTTGGGTATTGATTGTTTTGATCAGATTTAGAGACAGCTGCAGAGGTATTGTTATGTTAGGGCAATAAGCTGATAGTAAAATGAAATATACTTCCTCTATCTTTGTCCCTCAGGTCTCCTCACAGAGGATCTTCCCACAGACGCTCCTCCTCTCGCTCTTATTCAAAGTCTTCTAAGTCCAAGTCTTCTCGCTCCTACTCTCGCTCTTCAAGCAGGTCCAGATCCCGGTCCAGGTCCCAAAGCAGATCAAGGTATTTGGTCCCTTTATTTAAGATTTTTTTTTTTTTTTAACATTTTATTTGTTCAACGTAAAGACAACACTTACAACATATAACACAGAGGAAATGTTCTCAGTAAATTCACACACTAATCATATTTTTGGTCTTTTCATGTCCATTGTCAATACTACTAAGTACTTAGGACTAAGGACTCACTAACTCGGCATTTACCTACCACCTTGCATTTGACACAAATGTCCACTTTGACTCAAAGTTGACCTGCTTGGATTTTCGTGTTCGAAGGTTACTGTGACCTCACAAATAGGGCTGACACTAATGTTGGGTGTCCACCCTGAAACTGAGTTTTATACGACTCATATTAATGGTAGTATAAAAACTCTGAAAACGATGTATCAGCCGGTAGTAATTTTTTAAAAACAGATCCCTTCAGATACACACTGAGTGGTATGTTTTACAGTTCAACTCATCAATGCTTTGTCGCTTTAGATATTCTATGTGACTTGCAGGAGAAATAAACACAGAATGAATGTCATTTCTGCAAAACTAACGGCACATGTAGCAGGTTTTTTCGCTATTATCCCTTTGCTTCATAGAGTGCGATTACATGGACGTGAATAACTTGTTTATGAGGCTTATCCCAGTTATGATCATATTCAGAATAGGATGTTTACATGAGCACAGAAGAATCTGGTTAGTTATATCCCTCATATACATCCCAGTTTCATCCCAGAGTAGTCCAGCTAGCATATTCAGGTTTCTTATGAACCCAATACAGTGTTTGCAGGTCCAAACACATGAACAGGATACTCCAAAAACCTGATCATAACCGTGTTATTTTGGTCTATGTAAATACTCTCATAGACTAGGTAAAATGGGAAATAAGATACTAAATGGATTTTTTTTTCTTCCCAGGCCCCACTCACCTTACTCCCGCCACAGACACCTCCACACCCGCTCTCATTCCTCCCGCTCCTATAGCTACGGTTACAGGCGCTCCCCATCACCGTCCTCGTCATCCTCACCTCGAGTGGGTAACCATTCAAGGTCCAAGTCACCATCAGATCACCGCAAAAGCAGCCATCACAGTCGCCACCACAGTAGGAAGTCAACCTCAAGCAGCTGCACCTCCAGGAGGCGAGGAGAACACTCTGAGAGGGAGGCAGGAGGCTCAGGGGGAAGTTTTGCTCCTTACCCGTATGCTCAGCACCCAGATCAGACGAGCAGCCTGGAGCCGGATAGAGAGCGTTACCTGCAGTGGAAAAGGGAGTACAAAGAGTGGTTTGATAAATATTTCAGCAGCTATGTCGGCCACTTCCACCAGCTGCCTCTTCCTCTCCTCAGTCTTCCTCCTCCTCCTGAGTGGGGGGAAAGAGAGGGAAGCAGAAATCACTCAGATGCAAACTCGGACTCTCGACACCAAAGTAGACGTAGCAGTAGACGGATGGACGGACGCTCCCCGCCATCGCAGTCATCCAGCGACAGCCGCTCCCCTCCATCTCAGTCTTCACGTGATAGCCGCTCCACGCCATCTCAGTCCTCCAGCGACAGTCGCTCCTCTCCGTCTCATTCGTCCAACGACAGCCGATCTCCTCCTTCGCAGTCGTCCAGCGATGGACGCTCCACACCATCCGAAGACGGAGCTCAGCGGAGGTGCAGCCGCTTGCCAGCCACACCTGCAAAGAACCGCAAGAAAGAGGACCTGAAAGAAGGAAGTAAAGATGGCCAGCAGTTAATCGCGAAGAATTTGGCGAACCTCAGCGTCTTAAAACATGAGCAAAACAGCACGAAGAAACACGAGGAAGCAAGAAGAGAGGCGTCATCCTCCACTGATGCTGCAGACTCAACAGATGACTGCAGAAAGGACAAGCGGAAGAACAAAATTGAATCAAAGGATGGCAGCCCAGCACAGGATAAAGCAGCTGCCAGCAATGCCGTAGAATCAGTCCAACCACTCGTGAAACCAGATAAACATTTGGATAAAGAGCATGAAAGAAAAAGCAGGGAGCAAAGGAATTTGGAAGAAGAGAAAGGTTGGAGAAGAGGCAAATATTCAGACTCTAGGCGGGACTCGGAGAGAAAACACAGAGAAAAATCCCGTACAGAGTCATGCAGGGTGGATACAGACAGATACCTCGGAGGCAGCCGAGCTTCCGATTCAAGATCAGAGAGGAGCAGAAAGAGAAAAGGAGAGGACACGGAGCAAAGTTCTGTTACAGCTCAAAGCTACAAAACCAAAACTGCAGAGGACCCCGAAACCCAAAGGAGTGAATCCCCAAACTCATTTGACAGAAAAAAGCCAAAAATGGAGACGAAAAAGGAGAGAAAAACATGGCCTCTGACAGAGGAAGACATCTGGGAGGGAGGGATAAAAGTGAAACCACCAAAGAAGATAAGCATCAACATAAACCTGGATGGAAAAAGGAAGGAAGAGAAAACTGAAAAACAGGACTTGTCTTATTTGGAGAGCATCAGAGTAAAAGCAAAGGAAGGAAACAGAGAGGATGAGAAGTTAAACAGAGGAGAGACAAAAATTGAAGCAAATGAAAAGGAGGACTCCAGTCGAGACATGGAAGATGTTTCTGAAGGAAAAATTGAAACAGATGAAAGAGAGGCAGGACAGAAATGGGAGAAAGCAACATTCAGAGATGATGAGGGAGAGCCGTTGGAGAAGAAACAGGATGGAGAAAATATGGAGTTTGACTTCTGGCATAGTGTCCTCACAGGAATGGAGGATGAGAAAATGGAGAGTAAAACACAGTGGGAGGAAGGAGAGGGGATAGAGGTGATTGATGATGAGAAGAGGAGCATGAGGGGAGGAAAAGAAGAACAAGTGATGGAAGATTTTGTCTCTCTGAAGGACGGGGCAGAGGGAGAAAACACAGAAAACTCACCAGTGAGGAGCAGAAACAAGAGCCACTGTGACGGACCAAACACCACGGTGGACGATGGCAGGTCAGAATGTCTATAATAGAAAAGAAAATACCCTGTTGTCTACTTTATGCATCCAAAGGCAGAGTTATGTCTTTGGTTTACATGTGAAAAATCTGCTATTCAAAAGGACATTAAAACGCATCATGTAAAAAATCCTTACAGGATGCATTAAGACACATTTAAATAAATATGAAATACACAATAGAGGCTCCATTAACCCGCTTAAATATTACACACACTCATATCGCTCTGCACACAAAATGCACTTTCAAAAAAAATATTACTGTCTGCTTTCATTGAGTTAATTTTTTTTCAACCAATATCAGTCCTAATCACATTTGTCCCTGTCCCTATTTCCCCATTTTTCTTAAAAAAAGTGAATCCTACAGCATCGTCTAACAGCTGTGGGTGCTCCTTCTTGTCTCATTACATATTGCAATATTTAAAACTTCAATCTGCTATAAAAAGAAGCATTAAAATTACTTTTGTCTTATATTGTCGGTGCTAATCTCGGCCATAAAATGCACTGTGTTTTATGTCACTGCTTCCCTGGGAAATTTACTCCCATGTTTTGTCAGTAGAGTACTTTGTAATGTGAGCCAACAGTAGTGGGACATTTCAAGTTTGCATTAGCAGTTACTTAATCTTAATACAACTCTGATACCTTAATAAGGGGAGTAAAAAGTGACGGGCCCAGCCACTGACACTAAAAACTAACATATAGAGGTAAATACAGTACAGAATGTAAATACACTGAATTGATGTCAGTGGCGAAAAATACTTTAAATTGTTTAAAAACATGATATGATTACATTTAATCTTAAGGATTATAACTTTAATTGTTTGCCTTCAGTTTCTTGTTTACTCCATACATAATTTATTGTCAAAATAGCGAAGAAAGTGTTTTGTTATTAGTTCTTTCAAGACAGGCTCCATGCAAAAAATCTTTCCATAAACATACTTGTCAAACAAGTGTGTTTCCTGAAAGCCTTTTTCTAATGTAGAGATAAGAGCTGGTATACATTTGATATGTGTATGTTAAATACAGCAGCCATGAGGATCGTGAGGAGAGGAAGAGAGTCGTGAAAACTTTGGAGGAATACGCCCAGGACAGAGCTGCAGACAGAGAGGACGAGCTTGTACTCATACAGGTGTGTCTGTGAGCGCAGCCTGTGGAAATAAAACATTTTTATAACATCATTTAAAAATAATATTCCTTTGAATTCACACATACATTCTTGTGCAAACAAACAATATCGATGCCCCAACTCTCTGTACCAGGTCCCTCGCTCCAAATGGGAGAAGGAAGAGTCTGAGGAAGAAGAACGGGATCAAGGAGGGATCACAGCCCAAACGGACGCTCTCGCGACGTTTCTGCATTCACCATCCGTGTCTGTGACAGCAGAGCCGCCAGCCAACATGGAGACCGAGACAGAAGAAAAGAGAGAGAGGTCAGTGGAACTGCAGAGAGGAAGGGACAGGGAGGGACAGAAACACCATATTTTGGTCAGTTCACACAGAAATGTGGCTCCCTCTAGTGGCAGACACAGAACTGACTTGAGTTCAGAGAGAGACGGGGGGAAAAGGATGGAGGGGGAGAGATGGAGAAATAGAGAAAGGGAGAGAGGGAGGGAGAGATCAAGGGACAGGCAGAAAGAGAGCAAAAGATCAAAAGATAGAATAAGAGAGGAAGAGAAAGGGAGAGACAGGAGGAAAGAGAGGGCTTCCCCTAGAAGGAATGCCCTGCCCTCCTCTCACTCTTACTCTTATTCAACGTCACATGACACAGAGAGGAGAGACAGGCAGCAAGGCGGCGACCTCGGCGGCAACAAGAGTTCCTCTTGTCCCGGCGGGAAATTATCCGGTGACAGCAGCAGAGCTACTGAACTGCCGAAACAAAATACCCACAAATCGTACAGTGCCACAGTAATGGACTTTAAATTGAAAGACAAAGACCGAGACTATCACAATCATCAAGATCAATCAGGAAACTACAGATCAACAGGGAACCACCACCCCCAGAAGAGGGACCCCCTCCCCTCCGGGTCAGAGCTCAGTAAACCCAGAATCAGCAGCCCTGAGTGGGAAATAATGCAGAACACGAGTAGAAATGAGAGCAAGGTTGAAAAAAGCGAGTGGAAGCTGCAGCAGATAATAAGAGAAAGCAGAGGAGAGAGAGATAAACAAGAAATGAAGAAAGCAATGGTGGCTGAGGGAGAAGGTGGTTGTCGACGGGAGGATGAAGCCGATGAACTGGGGCGAAGGAGGGAACTGGAGGAAGTGGAGAGGCCCAGCAGCCGCAGCGACAGCGTCAGCTCATCGGCGAGTCAGGAGAACGGCAGAGACGACGGGAGAAAAGAGAAAAAGAAGAAACACAAAAAGGAGAAAAGACAAAATACACCAGAGCTGCTGGACGACGAGGAGCTGAAGAAACGCAAGAAGACGTCAAAGAAAAGCAGAGATGGAAGAGAGGAGGAGAGCAGTGGAAGAATGGACGACAGGTGGAAAGAGGAGGACGACCACACGCAGCTCTGCTCGCTTATGTTATCTTGATTCTTGTAGAAAAAGATTTAATTTACTTGAATGATGTTTTTCCTTTCTGTGTCCAAAAAGTGCCTGATTTTATTTTTTATTCTTTATTTTATTTTACCAGGATACTTTTTGTATCACCTTAAGATATAAAATATGCATCATCTAAAATGAAAGTGAACAAATTGTGAAGGAAAAGCACTTTAAACTCTGTATGAGAAAATGAATGTGAATGAAAGCAAATGTTAAACCTTGGATATCTTGAATTATTTAAAGTTCAGGGAATTTGCTCTCAACCTGCTCAGGACTATCCTCTAACTATGGCTTACTTAACCTGCGATGTTCCAGCGTGCGAGGAGGAAATCATTGACGAGACGTCAGTCTGTGATTTGGTTTGCCTCACACAAGAAGCACGAGAGTGCACATATGAGGATTATTGAAAAGAGTTTGTGATTAATTTGAAACATACTGTGAATATTTATGATTTGAACCTCTGTGTTGTATTTTGTTTTTAATTTTGTAAATGTTTAATTTAAAAAAAATAGCACCTGGATGGATGAAGTAATTCACCAGAGGAAATTTTTGTTTTTCCTGTTTTGAAGGAAATAAAATGAAACATCCATAAAATGTTGTTTTTCTGTCATTCTATCTGCTGGTTTTGCACTGAACAAAATAACTGAGCAGTTCTTTCAGACCTTCATTTTATTGGGCAACAAAAATTAAAAGTGTTTAGCTGAGAAGTAACAGGGAGAAAAATGAAAGAGATAGATAACACAATGATAACATGTTAGTATTCTGACATGCGTCACAGTGAGGGCCAGGAGATGCACACCAATATCTCCTTAATTGCAAATACCTGTTTTTTTGCCTTCATAACTTTGCTGTGTAGTTGACTTATATTTAAATGTAATAAAAATATGTTTATTGCAATTAAAGGGACAGTTTATCCCCAAATTAAAAACCAAAAATACATATTTTTCCTCTTACCTGTAGTGCTGATTATCAATCTTAATAGTTTTGTGTGAGTTGTTGGAGAGAAGGCAGACGTCTTTACGACTTTTAGCCCCAACAGCTCACACCAAAACAGTCTAGGCTGATAAACAGCACTACAGGTAAGAGGAAAAACATGTAATTTTTATTTTATAGTGTCTGTTTAAAGTTGTGCATTTCATCTCTAATCTGAGAGGTACAACCCTCATTTACACATGGACCACACAGCGCAGCAACTTCAATAATTATTTAAATCCTCTCACATGCACCAGGATGTCATGGTCATTTACTTTTTGTTCCTTTTTTACCTGTCAGACTAAAAAGATATTACAGAGTTTTAAAATCATTTTGTGTACAGAAACTCTGCTTTCAGCTCTTCCTTTCTGCTTGGAAGTTTCTGCCTGGAGGGACTGACTCGCCTCTTGAGGTCTGTTCCTCAAGTCTCATTTTCAGGTCCTCTAACTTCCTCGACCCTCAGCTCCCAGTCCTCACTCAACCTTCAGCATGAATCCTCCAGTTGTTGCTCATGGGCAGCTCTCTCATCTTGAATCAGGAGGTGAGCTTTCAGCACCTTTACGGTGGTGTATAGAGCTTTGTTTTCTTTCTTCTGCTTCATGGCTGACACACTGGGGTTGAGGCTTGATGGATTCTTACTTGAGATCACGTTATTGTCACAGTATGTTTCTGATGAACAGTTTTATCTCTATGTTACCTGTTTAAAGGCCTGCAAGATTTTTTTTTCTTTTCACCACCAGTTAAGTTGTCCTACGCACCACTATAAACATCATTTTAACAAAATCTGTGTGGAGTTTAGAGATTAAAATGTTAGCTTTTGTTTGTTATTATTTCATGTCACTAAAGTTGTGTATTTGGTATGTCTCACTCTGAAAAAAAATTAACTATTAATAATAGCAGTGATTTAACTTTTAGTATAACACGTTTTTGCTTGTTTTCTGGTAGCATCAGCACTTTGGGAGATAGTCTACGTCATGATTTTTTATGTGTTGTTACCGATAAAAGTGTGGAACAAATAATCCCTGGTGTAACATGCATTTTGCCACCATCTTTGTCTCTTTTCGTCTTCAATTTCTTGCTTGTTGGCACCTCTCTACTCCAATCTCCAGTTCCTCTTCCTCCCCTTTGTCTACTCTTTATTTCAGACACCATGCTAGCTTCCTGTCCACCCAGACATCCCTAAATCTCAGACAGTCAGCCAGAAACCGAACACAACACCACCTCCCCTCCACCCATCACTTACATGCCAGGTAAGTACGCCCACGCTGAACACAACAAATATATTTCTTGGCTTTTCCTTTTTTCCACTTTGTACCGTGATCCTGCTTTACCCAGAAAAACATTAAAACATTAATCAAGACATCAAACAAACATGACTTAACCATAAAACAAAGACGTCCAGCTTTCCGACAGGTTGGTGGCGGCTCGCCTTGTTGGGCTTTTTGTTTGTGCAGGAGGTGGGAACATGTAAAAATAAATATGAAAGACGTGTTCAGTATGCCGGCTGTCTGTGCTGGCTCGGGTTATCACGCCCGCTGCGTGCGTGTGTGTGTGAAAGTTGATGCTTGAAGTGTATCCAAGCTTTTCTTGCTTCATTAACTCACTACAAGGAAGACATGGCAGAGATCCAGCCTCTCTGTCTCGTCTCTGTTTTGCCGTTGTGACTGCATTCGCTCATTGGTGTGCCAAGGCATGCTGGGATTGAACAGGGGAAATCTGGTCGGTGTGAGATGCCCGACTTGGCTTGTGGCCAAAGTTTGGACAGAGGGCTAGCCCGGACAGTCGGGTACTCTTATGCTTTCTTAACAAAAAATGTCATCTTCCATTGGTTTGTTGTGCACTGCTGCATGTCCTTCAAGATGGCCGCAAACTTCTTGGGCTTTCTGCATTGTGCATCCCATCTCGCCCCTGCTTTCGGCGTTTCCTGTGCACTTTTTTTGCACCGATGTGTCCGGCTGCTTTTGTGCTGTTGAGCCTAACATAGTTTTCTGTCCATCTGTGCTTCCTTGTGTGTGTTTGTAGAGGGGTAATAATGCAGACAGACTGTAGACTGCATCAATAAATAGCAAAGAGACGACAAAAGATGCACAAAACTTGAGAGACAAAACAGAGATGCATGCACAGACAGACAGACACAGAAGAATGTACGGAGACACATTTACTCAGACGAACAGACGAGTGCGGATTGACCCACAGACAGGTAGTCACACAGACACAACAATAAACTGCAGATTCAGATGTGAAAAACACCAGAACGCTGACCCAACACATTAGAAAATAGGAGACAGACAGACAGACAGGTACAGATGGCAGACAGATGCACAGACACAAAGATCCAGGCAGGCAGGAGGACAGACACACAGACAGGTGGACCCTGTAGCAATCAAGAGCAACATCCCTCCTGCTCTCCCTGTGTGGTGAGGATCAGAGACGAGGTACGCTTTCTTTTCTCCTGCTTTATTTCTGTCGTCCCGCCATCCGCTGCGCTTTGTTTCTTCCTGTGTGCTTATTGTAGCCTCTTTCTTTTTTTGTTTTGTCTATTATTTTGTCTGGGTTTCCTTCGCTCTTTTGTGCCCGTGTTGTGTGCCGACGTCTCAGGGCACAGTGCCAACGCTGCCTGATGTAGACCAAGCTGTGTGTGCTCTTGTTTGTGTGTGTGTTGGTGTATGCAGATTGGCTTGTTTGGGGCCGGGGGCAGCTGCAAGTACTTGTTTGTTGCATTGCATCCATGTGGGTATTTAGAAATGGAGCTGCTGCCTGTCTGCCCTTTGAATTAACTCAGTCTTAGTTTATAACTGGATGTTGTTTAAAAAATCAATACATTGAAAATGTTGTATGTGAGAGAAAATAAAAAAAGATCAAGTAGAACAAATATTAGGCTGCAAATCAGGAGAAAATATGTAATATCCAATCAGCAAAAGGGAAAGAAGAGCTTAGAATAGATAATATACGCCGTATGTAATTGATCACGGTGCACAGTTCTGGGATTATAAAGCAGGGACTGTTTTGAAACTATCCATGTTGGGGCGTTCAAGGTCACTCCAACCAACTTCACGTTGGAATTTTCACAATTTGCATGCATGCTTTTTGCCTTACTCCCTGATTTGACTTTGTCTTACCGTGCAGTGTTCTTTTGCAGCATCAGTGTTGCAGCATCTTTTAATGAAACAGCAAGAAGATTTTTTTAAGTAGTCCAGGTGCTTTCAAATGCATTACAATATGATGTATCTTTAGTCACATAAATGGAAGGTGGGATTAAAACCTCATTTCTGCTGCGCAAACACCCTGTTAACATCTGCTAACATCTGGCTTTTTAATGCAGTGGGAAGGTGTACAATCAGCATTCTTACTCTCTGCAGTTGTCAGTGGAGTTTATCACCTCTGGCTCCAATCGGCATTAATGGAAACACAACATCCGGGTGAACACGCTAATTTTAGCCCCTTAACCAGCAAGATGCAATGACACAATGTCACTAATTACCGTCCTTCTCCTCCTAAGCAGCATTCAAACATTGTTTAATCATCTGTCTGCACTGAGTTTGAAAGAGAAACTGGATAAGTAAGAGATACATAAAGAGAAGTAACCACCGTAAAGTTTTTTTGTAGACCTCTGTCTATGCTGCTTTCTACTGTTTATCTGTTTGCTGGGTCGTCCATAACGTCAAATGTGACTCAGCAGAAAAATAACCGCACACAGAGAAAGACATACTCATCTGCTGCAGAGCCGCGTACACAGCTCTGCTGCACTGACAATGGAAAAGTTGTCTTTTGTCTATATTTAGCACTTTTACCCCTGTTTAAAAACCTGTGTGTGCCCCAATTTGATGGAAAAGGGAAATAACAGAAACCAGAACCAAAATCAGTATAAAAACATGTTTTATTAATGTGAATGACAGTGATAGGAAGTACACACAAATTGTAGTCAATGGGCACAAACATGCAAAACTATTACCATGCTTATACTATTATATACATATTTTAAGTGCCCATGATGAGAAACATTTAATCTTTTACCTTTGTAAAAGTAGCATGGCATCAAAGTATTCAGTAATATTTTTATTTTAATTCTTTAGCGACGGAAGCAACATATGGTACTAATTCTGGAAGAGGCTGCACAGGGGCTGATTCTTTGCATGCACGACAATATGAGATGCTTTGGGTTAAAACTCCTTACAGGTGATGGATTTTATTGTTGACTGGATGTCAGTTGACCTTACTGGTTATGAAGAAGATTTTGGCAGCTCATTGTGAAATACAAATACAATTGGACATTGACTAATGCTAATGTAAAAGGTCAGAGGTCGGCTGTAACTTAACTCTTCTTAACTCTTTTAACATCTTACTGTAACTATGCTACACTGCCCCTGTGATTTCTGATGATACTGCTTTGTTTCGTCCATATCTGTAAGCTTGCAGAAAATGTGCAAAAATAAGTCTGTATACATATCTAACTTTGAGCATATCTGAGCCTTAAGGGTTTAAAATAAATTTTGAGCCTCACTGAGGTCTAGGAGACAGCAAAATATTGATTTTTACTCACCTGTGACATAACTTCCCCCTCAGAACCATTGGAGAAAATTCTTTGTCAGCCACTAGCACCAAGTCTTAGATTCAATGACCTCTAGTGGAGAGTTGTGGTGAAACAGTCTGCATTTGCTTCGTCAGACACTTCAAAGTCCAACTTAAACTTTTTGAAGTTATTCTTGTCTATTGAGTGTATTTTCATTGTGCAGACAAGTTAAACAAGTAGAAATGGACAGTTACACATGTTGTAACACCTCAAGGAGTAATTTGTGGGATGAGATAGTTGCTATATGCAGTTTTTTTAATTGGAATTGTTTCTATAATTTGTATTCTTGCCGTTTGCTGTCTCTTTCCTCTCTGTGTGTTTCATGAAGTGCCAGGAGGAAAGCTTGCTCTGAAAGAAAGAGTCTATTGGTGGCAGATGTTACTCTGGCACTGATGGAATGTGTGTGTGTGTGCGTGTGTGTGTGTGTGTGTGTGTGTGTGTGTGTGTGTGTGTGTGTGCGTGTGCGTGTGCGTGTGTGTGTGTGTGTGTGCGTGCTCACACAATTGTGTGTATGCAAATTAGTGCTGCTTTTGTATTTCTTAATCTTGTGTGGTATTTAGCATTTGTAATGTGTCATGACATGTGCTTCGCTGTGTGTGTGTGTGTGTGTGTGTGTGTGTGTGTGTGCGTGTGCGTGTGCGTGTGCCTGCACTCCTGCCTGGCCCTGTCTGTGACCACAACTGTGTGCAGAATAACAATGAGCATCTCAGGCTAACCAGACCTTGTGTGTGTGTGTGTGTGTGTGTGTGTATGTGTGTGTGCGTGTGCATGTGCGTGTGCGTGCGTGTGTGTCTTTGCCAAGGGCCAGTGTTGCCCTATTGAGTTTAAGAACAGATTTAAATCTCTCCTCTCTTCTCTAGTATGCCGATGGTTTTTTAAAGTTTTTTAGCCCATTAGCACATTACTGCTGACCATTTCCAAAACCGTTTCCTTCCTTTGAGAAAACCATTGGTTTCCTTTTATTTCGATGCACTATATAGAAAAAAGCTTACAGAGACTTGAAGAAACTTGCTCAGGATACAGAATGGAGACTAATTAATCACTGTTTAGTCAGCTTTATGTTTTTTTTCTTTAGGCTGTGTGACTCCTAAACTCCTCCTTAAACTCCAAAAGATGTAGTAGGATCAAAGATAAATTTTAATTAAATTTTTTTAAACCATGTTTTTAAATTATGTTTAAAAATGAATAATAAAGCTACCCTTTTATCCGTGTACCCTTTATAGTAATACATTTGCAAGCAGCAACTATTATCCCTGTCCTTGCTGTTGAGTTTTTGGATTTGAAAATTTTTACAAATTTCAAAGATCTAGTGTTTGAAAAGACAGTATCAGGAGACAGAGGAGGACCAGAACAAAATGATGACAATGGAGAAACTGTCTGATTAAGATGGTTCTTGTTGTGATGTATAGGTGACTACATGCCTCTGGTGTGTGTGTGTGTATGTATGTGTGTGTGACTGTTTACTACTTGTCCCCCCCCCCCCTCTCTTTTGTCACTCTGTTGATTTGTATGTTCAACACAGCAGCGGGCAGACTGACAGCTGTGCTGTCTAGACACCTTATTTATGGTTGTGTATATGTGTGTGGGTGTGTGAGAGAGAAAAACAATGACTGCTCTCCAAAAGCGAAGTAGTCATGTGACTCTTCTGAGGTCACTTGGGGCCACACACACAACCTACAGTATTTATCTACAGAGTTTCGTCCAGAAAAATGTGTCTGATTCAGATTGTTCGTGTGTGTGCAACACATCGCCCAGTAAGAAAAGATCTACACCAGTGAGTGTGATGTGTGTGTATCAGTATTTTTGTGTGTGTGTGTGTGTGTGTGTGTGTGTGTGTGTGTGTGTGATGTCTACATTCCTCTGTACTCCTGATTGGGTGAGTGTGCAGCATCCTGTTTAATTAGCGTGTCCAAGGCGACGGCTCATTAACATGCAGAGGGGAGGGAAAAGAGGGCGGTTATGGGAATTATGCAAAGTGGCGTGCTGTCTTGTCATCAAAAAAAAAATTCAATTGACATTCTGACACACACACATTTCTATACACACATACAAATAGTTCATTGAGCTACTGTGACATTGACGAGTGTCTGATGTTTGTTTTTGTCTTTGACTATTTTCTGTATTTTATTTTCTTTGTCTTAGACCGTGGTGCTGCTGTTGTTTTGTGCACATTAATCCTGCTGTAAATAATTTATATGTTCTACCCAAACAAACCATTTTCCCTTTTTTAAGATGCTTTTTGTTTGTGTTTTAGCGTTTATTGAGTCTTAACCACCCAATATACATTTTCTGTCATTCAGATAGTCTGTTTGCACAATTTAATGTCAGTGAAACAGTCTCACACTTCTCTGCAGAGTAACAAAATTCTATGACACTTGAAGCCCTCTTGAAGTCATTAAATAACCGTTAAAACAGACAATTATCAGACAGTCGTGGCTTTTTTTCAGTGTTGACATTTTTGTGATGCAAAACTATCAGCAGTGTTTCTTTGCAATATTCTCTAGTCTGTTTTCATTATGTTCGTGTATGTGAGAGCATGGGCTCAGTTTAGGTGGATCACAATATTTTGGTCTGTTGTTTGAGCATAAGACATTTACTTTTTAAGCCAAAATGCATGTTTTAAAATGCATGTTACTGAGCATCAAAGCACAGTTTCCTACAGAATTTAATGGCCTCGTTCCCAAATGTAGAATCAGCTGAAAGAAGCACGCCAGCAAACCTTTTCTGTTCCAGATGATTAGGATCAAAAATACGTTAATGGTCCTCAGGGGGGAATTGTGACACTTTTCAGATGCTCTCATACGTAAGTATAAAGAACATATAAGAAAATAAGAAGCATGCAAAAATATTAAAAAGTTGCATTATGAGACAATAATTAACACATTATATATAAATAGAAAAATAAGAAGTTCGTACAAAAACGTGCATCATACTACAAAGTGTATTAAATATTAATGCAAAGATATTTTAATAATAATAACTTTATTTATATAGTACTTTGCAAAAACAGGTTTAAAAAGTGCTTTAAGACATAAAAACTGAAAATATGCAGTGTAAGCTACAAATAATGGCATAAATTCAAAGCAGCTTCAAATGAAAAGAAAGATAAGAGACAAAGCATTAAGATTTGAGAATAAGCAACCGAATGAAAGCTAATTAAAAGCCATTTTATAGAAATTAGTTTTATAGCGTCTTGAAATGTGTAAGAATAAAGAATAATGGTATTAGTTCAAAAAGAATACTGCACAGTTGAGTTATTGCACAAGTTGTACCATTAAGATAGTATTGCACAGTTTAAAATACAGAATAATATATGCAGTAATTTCCACAACTTGTCACCTCATTGGAGACCCTCATGTTGTTTACTGTTTAATGGTAAACGTCTGTGGATGAAAGTGTCAACAAACAACTAAAATATGTATTTGTGGTTGGTGATATGTTTCTTCTTTTATCATGTTCTTTCACTATATGAATGAGATGCACAAAAGAAAGAGTCGGGCTAAGGAACTATGGGAAAGAAAATGAGGGAAAAAAGGCTGAAAGTGTGTGTGTGTGTGTGTGTGTGTGTGTGTGCGTGCACACACACACTTTCTTGCGTGTGTGTGTGTTTCTGCCAGACTGCTGGTGTGAACCAGCAAGTTGATTGTCCTACAGCCATTGATATGGAGATGGAGAGGGAAGAAAGGAACTCTGTGTGTGTGTGTGTGTGTGTGTGTGTGTGTGTGTGTGTGTGTGTGTGTGTGTGTGTGTGTGTGTGTGTGTGTGTGTGTGTTAGAATTGAATCATAAAAATTTTAGGGTGTTGTAAAAATCAAAGGCACCAGTCAATTATATCCCGAACTAAATTAAATTATCACAGCAACAACAAATTTGGCATGCAATAAACTAAGCAATAAAAGCCATAAATGAGCAAAATGCAGAACTCCCTTTATATCAGCATAGAATATAATGTATGGACTATTTTAGATTGAATATTTAAAATATCATTAGTTGAACTTTTGTAAAAAAAAAAAAAAAAAAAATTTTAAATTTTTAAAAATGCATGAAAAATTGCTAACACCACTAACATCTGGCTATTTAATGCAATGGAAATGCGTATGATCTAAAATTTGATGTGTTGCTACATGGGTTTTTTTTAACATGGGAAAACTCGCTAAAAACAGCCAATAGACTGCTTTCCCATTGCCAGTAGATCGGAGTTGTGTACATGGCTCTGCAGCAGACAAGTATGCCTTATTGTGTGTGTTTGTGTTTTTTTTATGGTGTGTCACATTAGATGTCACAGATAGGCTGGAAAAAGGGTTAGCAAACAGTGGAAAGCAGCATGGATAGAGGCCAGTGAAGATTGTTATGACTAGTATTTAACCCTTTCAACTCTGAGCAAATTGGTTTGATTTCTTTAAAAACACTTGAAAATGGCAATGCGCAACTTGGTAAAAAAAAACAGTTAGAATTGCAAGAAAAAAAGGCTAAGGAAAAATGTAAAAAATAAATAAATAAATTATTATTGTAATTGCCTTTTATTTTTGTGCTAATTTGAAGGTCATTTTCCTGTACTTTATTGCTAATTTCTGAGTGATTTCTTCTTCAGTTGCTCATTGCCATCTTCTCTTTTTTTGAAAGAAATCAAGCCAGTTTGCTCAGGTTTCAAAGTTAAGACGTGTAACCTTCAGCACTCATCTGTTGTAGTAAGCTGGCTGATACCTGCAGGGGCATTTAAGGATGCTACACTTAAACAGGGTCAGTGTTAACTTAAATACGCTCTTGAAACGGCTATTCACTCTTTTAAAATCACAGCATACGTTTTGAAGCATTTTTGAATGTCAGTGAAGGACTCACTCTCTTTGCCATTTAGTGGCTTAATTACAAACTTAACAAACTCAAAAAAAAAACCCTCTCACCTTCATCTCCCCCTCCCTCCCTCATGTCCCTTTTTCTCTCTCTTACACTCTCCATGTCTAATCTCCAGTCATTTCTCACTCCGTCCTCCGTGCTCACTGAGATGTGAAATCTGTACAGACCCTTCCCCCTGTTATTCTCTCTCACTCTCTTTCACTTCGTATACCTCTCTCTTTCGCTCTCTCTCTGCCTCTCTCCCCTGCTCGCACGCTCACGCACTCTCTCGCTCTGACTGTCATTACTGGTCTTTTGTTTCTGGTAGAACGAGAACCAATCGCTGTTTGGCACCGGGCCAGAATCCAAGGAGATGAGATGAAAAGAGCACACACACACACACACACACACACACACACACACACACACACACACCTAGAGAAACACACATGCTTACATATCCACAGAGTGGAAGAGATTCTCATTAATTTTCAAAGTAAACCATTAATGATCCGGGAAAGTCAAAAATAGAGTAGTGCTCTTATCTATCCTAATTCAGACGTATCTATATCTATATGCATCATTTTATATAAATATCTTTAATCCAAATAACTTCAAATAGTAGTTTATGACTGGGGTAACTAAATTTCAGGTGGTGGTATCTGTTACTCTGATATACACTCAGTTGCCACTTTATTAGGTACACCTGTAAAATCAAAGTGCACTTTAATTATGCTTATAATGTTCCGTTTTTGTTCACACTGTCATAGAGGTGTGAAACAGGAAGAAAAAAAAATAGAAACATATCTTTATATAATGTTGTTACACCACCTTTAACACTGAACCAAATAACACACATAGAAATGAATAACCACATTTAATTTTGTAATTATGAGGCAAGTCTTATTTGGTTTAATGTTAGAATATATTCTGGCAGTCACAGCTCTCAGCTCAGCTCCTGAGAGGTATTTACTGTGACCATGATGAGAAAATAAAGTAAGCATTATAAATAAACAGGTCTCCCTGATGGAGCCGCAGCTTCAGTGTCACAACACCTCCCACGCATTTGTTTTTACCGACAAATCAGGTGGAGACCCGAGTCTGACTGAGTGACTGTTATCAGTCTGGTGGTGTCCCCTGAAGCTTGATGGGATTGTCATTTCCATGAGAAAACAAAAAATAAAATAGTTTAAAACATAGTCACACAGATAAGTCAGATCACTGTGAGGTATGTGCAGAAACTGAGTGGAATTAAATGAGGCGAACAGACAAAACTTTTGTGTGCCAGATGTTCATCACTGTTATTTACACAATATAAGGTCACAGATTCTTCTGTTGCTCTGTCAAACCCATAGGCTACATAAGCTATTAATTTACATCCATGAGGCCTTTTTATCGCTTTATTGTTTAACACACATAAGAGGATGCACGCTGAGGTTGTATTCAGCGGTTTTGGCTTCCACAGTTTCTAAGCAACTAAATGTTTGAAGCCATTAAATGTTTTTCGGACTAAAATGTGTCAGGGACAGAAAAAAATATTTGTTATTCTCCAGGCAACATAGCCACTTTTAATGACTCCTTACATTAGGCATACATTATTTTTTAATGATGAATATGAACCTCATCCTAACATTTGTTTTTAGGACTTAAGTAAGATTTCTTTTTTTGATTAAGTGAGCTTCCATACAAGAAATTAAACAAAGACAGCACATTTTTTATAGCTAACTGAAATCATTTTACTCATAATGGGCTGTGAGCATTTTCTCAACCTTCTTTTTTTGCTTCCAAAAACATACAGTTTATTTGGAAATGCAGAACTGCAGCCCAGTTGCCAGAAGAAAATGTTGGCATTGTATGTTTTTACAAACCATAAATTTGTACAAGATGCCTGCCAAGCTGCAGACCAGTGTATGAGACCAACAAACAACAAAACCGGTTGTGATTTAGCAAGTAATTTCTGTGTTTTCAGCAGGTTTTTATGCACTGAATGTGGGTGTTTTGTAGCAAAACCATTGCAGAATTTCCTTTCGTGAAACAAAAAGCAGTTGTTTTTATGTACAAAAATATCCCTGCATTGTGCCCCCATACTGTGTATTGAAAGCTAAAACATGATCTTTTGCCATAACCTAACCTCACTTAAACCACTGTGTTGTTTAAATGTAAAGTTTCCTATAATAACTTGCAAATGTAACATGCGTATCTGTTGTTTGAAGAAACACACAGTGCCAACATTTGTGTCTGGCAGTGGGGTTGATGTCGAGGATTATCAGTTTAAATGAGACTTAGTGCAGTTGTGCACTCATAAGAGATTCCCCGACATTGCCTTCGTGTGCGGTTTAAATGTTCTTCGGTGAGTCGGAGGGAACCTGCTGTGGAAATGTTTGTGTTCTGGCCGACTGTAACCCTATAATGTTATGAATAAGTCATGCAGACAGAAACTACTCACACACACACACACACACACACACACACACACACACACACACACACACACTTGCATAAACACAGACAAATTCCTATGGACATACACAATGATACATCCTTTTATCCTGAATCTCTTTTATACAGACCTCTCTTTGTCACACACACTTGGGGTCCTCTCCACTGTAGGGGCTTAACAGTGTGAGCAACCAGGTTTCATTAGAGCTGCTGTGAGTCACTGTGGAGATGAGAGGCGGGAGGAACATTTTAGGGTAATGATGTGTATTTTTAGGATGGCACCTAAGTAGGTAAAAAAAAAAATGTTAGAATAGAAATGACTGTTTTTTTTTATTGAGGTGAAACAGTAGAAAAGTGGGACAGGATATGTGAAATTAACTGGGGGGAATAAACTATGTAGCGGCTTAGGTTCCTCTTTTTAATCCAAAATCCTGAAATGTTAAGAATTTAAAGCCAAACCTTTACATTTGACCATTATTTGCAATGTGGGGAGACAAATTTAGACAATCACAGATAGTTATTATATTCAAAGTGTTTTACCCTCTTGTTTTTTCATTGAATTGAAACTCTTACAAAGCCGTTGTTCATTGTTTGAATAATGAATCATTTCAGAAGTGATAGATGAGCCCAGCCAATGAAAGAAACAAATCCTGGAAGCCCGATGAGCCCACATAACTCTTCACTAAAGTTCACATTATAAAAACAATCCCCTAAAAAAAATGAATTAAATAAATAGTTCAACATTTTTGGATTTACACTGGTCAATCTGTCCATCCACATATGAAGCTGTGGACATGAGTTGCTTAGCTTAGCTTAGCATAAAGACTGGAAACGGGGGGAAACAGCAAGCCTGGTTCTGTGCAAAGGTAACAAAGGCTGCATACACACCAATACATTTTGGTATTAATAAGCATAACTGTTGCTACTATTATGCCTAGCGTCCACGTCACTAAGGCATTTTGGAACCCCTGAAACTGAGACCTTTGAAAACTATGCGGCTGCATTTTAGTCTAGACTGGTGGAAACTGAGAATTTTGCAAACAATGATGCAGATACCTACGTTTGCTTACAGACTGAGTCTTATCATGCATGACGTGTCGAGTCAAAACATTATAGCTAGGTCTACATACCTTTTGTGATTCAGTCATTCTTGTGTGGGTACTTCTTTCTTAATGGCATGACTTTCTCTGGCAATCGATAATGCTCCCAGTATTGTTCTTGTATGTCATATTTGCTGTGCAATGGCTCCCAATCTTTTTTCTGCTGCCGTGACCACCTTATACTCATGTGATACTTTTGGAAACAGTTCAGTCTCTTCCTTGGTCCAAGCAAAGAAATCCCTGCACTTTTCCCCATCTATGTAGTCATTTCTGTATAAGCAATCAACTGCAGAGTGGATAGTCTATTTTCTGTTTATATGCACATGCTCAGCGTGAATGGTCACGTTATATATGTTTTCAGGCGTATTGGTATAGTGAAGATTATTTCTGAGATGGTGCTAAAACACTCGTTTGTATGTATGGAGACTGTTATTTTTGTTTTTGATTCAAAACACTGTTTTAGAATTAAGACACATCAGTGTGGATGTGTTTAGTTTGTGCAAAAATGATAGTTTTTGTATTTATGCTAAGCTAAGCTAAGCGGCTGCTGGGTCCAGCTTCATATTTAACCGACAAATATGAGAGTGGTGTCGTTTTTCTAATCTAACTTTTGGCAAGAAAACAAAATCAGTTGCTTTTTTCCAAATTGACAAACTATTACTTTAAGCGATAGAAAAGTACTGTTCCTCTTGCAGAGGTTTTGCAAGTAGAAGCTTAACTGCATGTGTGCCACTATGTATTTGTGTGTGTGCATGTGTGAGTGTGTGTGTGTGTGTCCAGCATGATTGCCGGATTCAGGCAGCCAATCATCCATCTCAGAACGAAGGAGAATATAAGGAGGAATGAATATTTAAATGAGAGTTGGTCCGTCACGATAAAACTAATCTGCACGGCAAACCAAAGACCCACTGCCCGTTTAATGTGTGTGTGTGTGTGTGTGTGTGTGTGTGTGTGCGTGCGTGCGTGTTTTCGTGTGCGTGCGCGTGTGTGTATGCCTGTGCACCTTCCTGTAGAAATATGATGCATTGCATCTGGAACCTGCTCTGGCGTTGCCATGGCAATGCCCGTCACGCTGGCAGGCCCCCGTTGTGCACTAACACACACACACACACACACACACACACACACACAGTGGTAATGAGAGACGGAGAGACTGGCAGCGTGCCAGGACAATCTACACACACACACACACACACGCACACACACACATACACAGACACACACACCCCTTCCCCCCCTGCACTAGAACATTCTGAGCACACACTCACACACACACAGTCACACACACACTTCGTTTGGGCTGCTCAGACTGGCATGGGGGTTGGGGCAGTGTGTGAGTGTGTGTGTGTGTGTGTGTGTGTGTGTGTGTATGTGTGCGTTGGAGGAAGGTAGAGAGACAGCGACAAGAAGAAATAAGTTTAATTCCCTTGAATGAAAAACAGGAATGAAATTCCATCTTTTCTGTTATCAGCCTGTTAACTACATTGAGAATTACCTTTAATGTCATTACACTTAATTGACCTCTTTGCAACAGAAATAGACAACAGGATCGTGGCGTTAGAATAAAAGGATATTCAGAGGTTGATCGGTCTTCTATAATGGCTGCGTGTCAGATTTAAGTGAGTGTGCGGAGCATTTAATGGGATGAAATCCTTTACTGTCGCGCTGAGCTCTCAGTCATTTCTGTCAGCTTCTCTCCATTTCCCCCTCTCATCTCCTGTGTCTGCCACTGTTTCCCCTCCCATCACATCATTCTCCTCTTTGTCATTCACACTTTGAACTGCAGCTCCACACACACGCTCTCTCTCCACAAGAGGTCTGCTGGCCTGTCCGGCATTAACAAAAGGGCCAGCAGTGGCTCTGTCCATGACAATGGCTCTCAGGTCAGCCTGCGTGCCATGCATTGCATCATGGCCCAGCAGAGACACTGAACTGTGCTGTATGTTACAAAATGAGATATTTACTGGCAGGCACACTAATATTTGAGTGATTAAGCCTCCATGAGTCAATTTTTTTTTTTTTTTATCTCTGAAAGCCCTCTTTTTTATTTCTTGTTCTCTGCAAACTAAAATGGCCTTGTTCTTTTGCTGAATGAGAAACAACATAAACACAATACCTACAGCAATTCAAACTTCATAGATTAAAGTGGAAAAACTGCAGAAATTAGTATAGTAAAAAAAAATAAGAAAATTAGTTTGGTGTATATTACCAGCTCAAAACTTGTATTATTAGTTTGGTAATATGACATATGCATACTCACTTAAGTAGTCAAATTCCAATGTATATCTCAATAGCTGTTTTTGTTTTTAAAAAAGTATTTAAAATATGTGAAAAGAGTCTACAGCCATGCTAGCTGCTCTTTGAGGCTGTACGCGGGCACAGTGGGGCTTTTGCTGCAGCCCATTTAACCTTGGAAATCAGAGCAGGGAATGACGTCACACCTGAATTGACCATGTTCCAGTACAAGTTAGAAAGCCAAGAAATCTGTTGGCAATATCATTTTAGCCAGGTTAGCCATCGTTAGCAATAGTGTGCTAACATGCTCACAATAGCTCCTGTCACCCTGCCTTTTAAAGTTTGGGATAATGCCTGTTATGCTACCTCACCATTCTGTATAAAAGGTACAATCACAGGAGAAAGGCAGACTCGTTTGCTGCAGCGCTGTGTTCACAGTCAGTGGGAGTGCAGTCTATCACCTATTTTTAGCAGGTTTATCCTTGTTTGAAAAACCAGCCTGCACACGCTAATTTTGGTGGGAAAGGGGTATAGCATAATATTTACCACAAGGACTATACACAAAGTACAGCTGAGACTGATGGGAATGACATTATATTTCATCATAAACCAAAGTTAATTAAAAATGTTGTCTTTTTGACATTTAATTCAAAACTCTGAGTGTCTTGTATGAAAGATGCTACAAAGTGAATCGTTAAGCAGTAGGCTGATCCAACTTAACAGAAAGCATTCATTACTCTGTTTAACATAGATTGGCTGTGTTTATAATATGTATTAGTAGATTATTAATAATGAAAGTCCTCTCTGATTCAGCTCAGCTGTGGTGTGACTTTAATTTAGATTTCAGCTCATTCAGGGCTCAGTCTGAACTCATTTCTTCTGTACTTCCTTTGTACATATTTACTCTGCAAAGGCAGGAGTTTGGTCTCTCGCTCTCCAAGTGATTTTGGCTGCTCTATGTTTAAAATGTTCCATCTATTCTGAGATGCTTGGCAGTTTGCAGACACGCCTTTTTGTTTTCCAAAAAAAGAGTGATTGCATTTTGTGTGAATAATTGAGGCACATTTTACAGCCAGCCATGAGGGTTGAGATTCAGCTCATATCTGGAAACATGACGGATTCTAAGTGATTTCAAACATACCGACAGAGATTTACAATCATTCGGCTGCTAAATTCTTCCCAAATGAAGAACAAACTATACGTGGTGGTGTGTGTTTTCTCTGCTTTCTATAATAGTCTCTTTACTGTAGACCTGAATTCCTGAGATTAGAGCCCCAGCTGCTTTCTGAGGATTCATCAAAACCTGTTAACGCGTCCTTTATTTTTTGGGTTATGTGATTCCACTCATGCAAGTAAAGCGAGACACCTGCGCCATATGTGGAGGATTTTTGGATGGATTGGCAAACAGAGGCAGCAATGCTTTAAGCTACAGTAATTGATAGTGATAGATATTTAGCATGTTGGCATCAGAGTACTTTTTTTTTTTTTGTTTAAATGTGTCTGTAACCACCTTGAAAGCTCACTAATTCCATCACATGATATATCTTGTTTGTTTCATTTGTACCAAACCTGAGGTGTAGTCAGTCGGTTTGTTTACATGATGTTAGAAAATGTTGAATTAGTGGAGTAAAATGACTATTGTCATGAAGTCTGGTGTTTTTGATAAAACAGCTTCGAATCTCCATCTCTAAGTAGTAAAGCGGCAAAAATATTATAAATATAGTGTAGGCTATAATTTAACTGATATTGACTTTTTTTTAGATGGCTTAAAATGCTGGCTTAAAATTAATCAATCAGCCAGCCACCAGGGGGCAACCTCACTTTTGGGGAATTGTCATGTTGTCCATCTTTAAACACGGTTCTTGGTTTGCAAAGCTAGCTAACTCTGTTGGCTCAGTATATAACTTTCACCACTGCTCATTCAAGAAAAGCCCCCCTAAGAAAATGTGTACTTTGTTTAAATGGATCTTTTGTTTCGACCCTTCATTTTCCAGGATCAGGTCCGTTGGCAGACAGGATTGTATTAGTTAAAGCAACGCTAATTGGAAACCAATGTAAACACACATTTTACAACATAAACAGATGACATGTTTTCTTGGGGCTTTTTTAAAATGAATAGAGGTACATAAAAATATATATATTTTCACATTATATGTGATGATATATGAGTTGATGAGCAGACAGTGGAGGCTAGCTAGTTGAAAAGTTGTCTTCTACCACTTTGTGTTCTCCATTATGGAAAGCAGTCATTTCCAACCATTTCTTTTAAATCAATGATTCTTCAGAGAGTTAACTTGTAGCTCAAAGTTGAACCTATTTGAACTCTTGGCCAAACAAATGAAAAATTAACATTGTAAGTAACTGTCAGTAAGCATTTTGTTCCACTGTTGGTGTGACTGACCTTTGAATGCTGTCGACTGAGCCAAAAGGACATTCCTCTTTTACTTCATCTTTCCTTCCCTCCCCCTACATCTACCCCCACACCCTCACAGATACATGCACTTCACTGAATTAACAACACAAGGGTGCCAGGGCTGTCTTTGCCACTTTCATGGACTGACATTAGCACATTGCAGAGTGCAGAGTTTTTAGACTATGTGTGTGATTTAATGCGTCTGTGTGATTGGATGTGTAACCGCGTGTATCAGCGGCCGAGTGTTTGTTTCTCAGCCTGGTGTCACCTTCCTCTGCACAGTAAAACACGTCTGCCAGAGATGAATGACAATAAGCCCAGCCAATCACTGTACTCTGTGACCACCGATCTGCATGAGTTCCTGTGGTAATAGAGGAGCAAGGCCAGCATTGAATCAGTGATATGAATATAAATGAGTGTGAATTTAAATAAAGGAGTACATTTGAATATGTTATACTGTCACCCAGCACAGTTATCAAGACTATCTGCATATTCAAGGCCTTGTGATGGATTACAGGGACGGAAAAGGGAATATTGAGTGAAAATAACACAAATACCTGTTTACAGTGCATTGTATGTGTCCTGTGCACGCAGAACAAAGTCTGAAAGGGTGAATGAAAGTCATCTATGAGCACAAAAAAAAAAAATCACAGGCAAAACAGTTGATGGATTAGGTTGGTATTCAGCTTGTTGTGTGAATGCGCTGAGAGCTGAGAGGATGAATGTTCAGGTAATTGGTTGAGGACCAGGTGTAATTTTAGCCCACAACAAATCCATTTCAAAGCTGGTACCCTGTCAGAGAGATAGGCAGAGAGGTGGAGAAGAAAAGGAGACAGGTAAAAGACAGAGAGCCCCCTACTGAATAAAGAAAATAGCTAATTTTGGTAGCTTTTCTGTGCAATAACATAATACTGTATAGTATTCTAATATTTTGTTTTTATTACAGAGCTAAGAGTAGAGAGATGACAGGAAATCAAGGGAGAGAGAGGCTTTAAAATTATGAGATACAGTGTGAGTACTAGGGATAGTGGCAATATTAAATTGATACACAGATGCAAAGTATCATTTCTTTAATTAAATAAATTATTAATACTCCGAATACAAATTACATTTACAGTACCATTCAAGAATAATAAAAATTTGTGTGAAAAGTGCACTGGATCCATTTTTCTGCAATAAAAATGACTGAAATGAGAAATGTAGTCTTTTAAACTTGATCTTTTCAGATAAAACAGATTGTGTGGTTGATAAATTGTAATATATGTTATCACAGTTCTCAGCATACAGCTAAAGGAATAACAATAACCTTGTATTGTGGCTAAAGTATCGTGATACTATTGTATTGTTGGTCCTTTGTTGATTCCCACCCAGAGTGGATACCCACTGAATTAAGAGCAGAAATGCAAATGTAAAAATGTGATGGACCTATTGGTGTTAATCTCAGTTGACAACACACTCACTAGCCATCCAAACTTAAAAATGTGGGTGCTCTACTGTTGGATTAGCTTTTTTGCTTTTTTCTAAACTCGTGAAAGCAGTTCATTACTTTGGGCAAATGCACTTTAAATCATATTTTTTTCAGCTTTTCAAAGATTCAAATTACCAATGGATGAATTTCATTTGACAAGCTCAAAGGACGAAACGCACTGATGAAAAAGAACACAGCAAGAAGCAAAATAGAGAAGCGATATAAGAGACAGACAGCTCATGAGTCAGTGTGTGTGTGTGTGTGTGTGTGTGTGTGTGTGTGTGTGTGTGTGTGTGTGTGGTGCCCGCTGGCTGCTATTGTGTATTTGTGTGTTTGAGATGATAGAGGAGGGTGGAGGCAGGGAGAAGATAATGAGGTTGGAGAGGGAGAACATGAAAAATGAAGGGGTTGTGGTGATAAGTGTGGACTGGATGGGGGAGGCAGTTTGAACGGGTGATAAATGATTTGGAATTGGACCCAAAGAAACACTAGTAAAAGAAGATAAAGCTACATTCAGGTTGTTCACACACACACAGAATGTTTGTATGTATTTTGTTTTACAGGCTTTACAGACAAGTCAGACTGCGGTCGCCAGTAGAAATGTAGCTCTGATAGGTACAGTGGCTGACGGCCAATGCACTGCATGCACACAAACACACGCCCTGCAGCACCATGAACACTGCAGCTTAGTCGTGTGCGTGTCTGTACTCAGGACAAGCCTATTACTACTTGACATGCAAATCTCTTTTCTGACCTTCTTCTGTCTGTCAGTCTGTCTATCTGTCTCTCTCGTACTCTCCACCCCTGCACATAATCTCTCTCTCTCTCTCCTCTCTCTCTTTTTCTTTCTCTCCCTCCCTCTCTCGTCTCTCTCCCTCTCTCTAACTTTCTGCTCACTTTCCATTTTCCTGCAGTACATTCACATTTCAATCCAATTTTCTATGCCCCTTTCTCTTTCTTTAGCTCCAGAACAAAGGTCTTCCTCTTCCTACTTTTACATGCTCCCTTACTCCTGCAGCTGAAACTGATAGCTGTGACCTGCTGTGTGTTGCTGCAAGATTGTGTATATAGACTGTCATTGTCCACACTCACAAAAAAACAATGTACATAGGAAACATAACAACCCAAAAAGAAGTTGTGCCCAAACTGTCAGGGGCAAAGCAACCACAGAAGACACAAAACGACCCCAATGCACACACCCCCACAACCATATGCAATTGCGTAATTGGATCACAGCCAGTGCTGAGTCAGTAAATGTGGACACATGTGTACCTGTACACATTTGTTTGCCCAAGTAACCAGTGTCTATTTCCTGCATTTGAACGTGTGTGTGTGTGTGTGTGTGTGTGGGTGTGTGTGTGTGTGTGTGTGTGAATGATTTAACCTTGGCCTGTTCTGTGTACACTGCTCTGCCTGTCAAGGTGACTGCCTTGTCACAGACGATTACCAAACTCTCTGACTTTGCTGCCCTGCTCTTCCTCCACTGAACCCATTCATGCGCACTCTTAGCTCGGTTTCTAAATTGTAGTTTCATCATTCATTGTGACACACTGCCAAAATGTTGTTTTTTGCCCTTTCAAACACTCACATCCTAGTTACTATAGGTTATTGGTTTCTGTGCCATTTTAAAATATACAGTACGAGCTTAAAATATAGTTTTTGGACCATTGATGTCACCACATACATAAAAATGAACATTTTACTCATGTTGGTGACCTGACTTTGTTGCAAGGCTGTTTTGTTCTGTTCTGTTCTGTTCCATTCTTCTCTGCCTTGCTTTGTTCAGGTTTTTACGCCGGCTGTCTCTGGATTTTTCCATTTTGTTTCAGTCTCCCGGCCTAATCTAATGATAATGCATTTTGACTCACTAGCAAGGTGCATGAAGAAGGGAGACACCCATGAATGCAAAAACTGCAGTTATATACAGAACAGCTTTATTAAACCAACAATAAATTTGCTCTCAGTACTACAGATGTTGAGGTTTTAACAGACCTACAAGATTCTGTTAAATTGTAGTTTCACCCAGCACCAAACACCACCACGATGGATGTTTAAACCTTTTTTCTCTCAGAACACATTATGACAGACGTGAGCGCTTGGGGTTTGTTTGCATTGCACGTGTCAGAGTGCCACAAACTCTCTGTTGTCATATCAGCGTGTCCTGTGGTGTCCCACGCCCTCCTTGCCTTGTTAAAGACATGTTATATTACGTACCGACAGGTGCTCATCATCAGCGCATGTGAGCATGGTAGCTCAAAGCTCCTCTGTGCTGCTGACTTTTTGTTTTGTTCCATAAACTTTCCTGCGTGTTTGACAGAGACTGTACGGAAATAATGGATGAGGCCACTGTGCCATCCATTGGTTTGTGGGCTGCCATTTAAAGCCCAGAGTTTGGCATTTTTTGGCCTTTTACTCTTTGGTTCTCTGGAGCCAAAAGTGTTCGTATTTGGATGAGAGAGTAGAGCTGTGGATGTCTAAAGAGAACTGGATACAATGTCGGAAGCAGGGACCCGTTTATTACTATGGGAGCCGCGCTGCTTGAAGCCAAAAAAGTTTGACTTCTCTGGTTAAAAATTAGCCACAGCTTTTTGCATCACTGGACCCATAGAGTGAGCACACTACAGACTTTGCCAGCCAATGGCTAATCAGGACAGCTGTGGCTCAGAGGATAGAGCAGGTCGTCCACTAAATCGGGAGGTTAGTAGCTCGATCCTCAGCTCCTGCAGCCAACATGTTGAAGTATCCTTGGGCAAGATACCGAACCTCATATTGCTCCCAATGGCTGTACCACTGGTTGTGATTGTGTATGAACTGAGTGGCAGGTGGCAGCTTGTAGCCTCGGTCATCACTGTATGAATGTGTGTTTGTGAATGTGACTCATTTTGTGAAGGCATGTTGAGTGATCAAACAACTAAAAAAATGTTATACAAGTGCAGGTCCGTTAATAATTCCACTTAGCTTTCACCAGCTGAACGGCTAGTTTCAGATGTAGCTCTCTGCTAACCTGAATAGGGACAAAATGATTTGATCCTGTGGCTCTTCTAGACTTTCAAGATGTTATTAGATGAAAATGGTAAAATCCCTATAGTGAAATGAGTCATTTTGTGGGGGGTTGTGATGCACAAAAAATGTGTCCACTGATAAGCACTTTTTCTCAGTGTAAGTCTATGGGGGAAAGTCTTTTTGGGCCCAATGGCATTACATGACATACCCATAAGTTGTAGTTACAGAGTTTGGCCATTAATTGGCCTCACAGTCTATCTGGAAGCCAAAACCTTGATTATGTACAACTTTAAGCCTTAATAAAGTTGAGTTAGATAAAGATTCACTTCATGACAACTAAACAGTTGTCATGAACAGGGAAATTGGCTATAGAGACCAAAACCTTTTTTTTTTGAGGATGTAAACAGGCTGTATTTCTGATGTGGGTGTTTGGTCATAACTTTTGGTCTGTAGGTTGTCAAACATCCCATAACATTTCAGTCAGTGTATGACTTAATGCATGCCATTTTCTTACCATTCATTGTTAACACTACCCTGATTATCTACAAAAATTGTACATTAGATCAACAAACTTCATGTATGCTCAAATCCAGCTGACAAATCGTCCTCTGTGTTGCACAGTAATTACAATGGGGAGCTTTGACAGCAGTTCTGCAAGTTTCAAACTTTTTATCAACTCTTTCATATAGTAGTGTGCCCTCAGTGGGTCTGATTTTGTAATATGACTTGGCAGCTGGAAAATATGAACTTCAAACAAGTGTATGAAGGTAGGAAGAATCCCAATCATGAGACATAGACATTAAGTTAAATCTGAATTCACAGTTCTCACAAACACATCATCAATTTTAGGAAGCCACTGGGAGAAACAGATTTGTGTAGCATTTGGCAACAGTATCCCAGGGCTGTGAGGTAAACCGCTTGTTTATGTGCTGTGAAAGCTAATCTCTCTGTCTTTGATACCTGGTCAAATAAAATCATTGCTTGGCAGGAGATGAACTCTACCTCTCTCCCACATTGTCAAATACACACAGATAAGGAAGGTAATTTGTGCACAAGGATGGGGGTTGTTTTTGCTGTTGGTGGGTCAATGGTCACTGCTTTGCACACACGTATTGCTGGTCGCTCCTGTAAGCAGCAATAGCCTTTGTCTCACTGGTGGAACGTTGCAGTTGGCAGATTCCACATTGTATTTGTTTCTCTGCTGTTTAGGCATCTCTGTCCTCTCATGACTCTGTCTCATTTACAAAAAAACTCTCTTAGGGTTGTTTTCTTACGTAACAGCCAGCACCATGCATAGATGACAAAGACAGGCTTGCAAATGAAAACAGAAAACAGTAGAGTTGGTATTAGTGCTAATATCAGTGCAAGTACTAATAGCAGCAGCTTCTATTACATATATTTCATTGTTATTACAACATTTAAAACTGTTCTTAAAAAAGTATAAAATGTAAACCATGATTTTATTTTTTAAAAAATGTGCTTGCTCTTGCTGTCAAAAAGCTAATTTCATCAAATAAAGATCCAAGGCTTGTGACTGGTTTAAAATCTGGATTTGATCTGTTTGTCATTATTTCTGTTGATTATTATGTGGAAATTGGTTGTGGTTTTTGCTATTTTTTGTCATTTTTTGTGTATGTTTTAGTCAAATTGCTAAGTCAAAGCACACCATTTCTTCTCCAATTCAAATCACAAATCAAATTTTCAGGTATTTTTTCACATACGTGTTGGCAACACTTCTCTATGTAAGATGAACATTAATAAATTACGGCCTTTGTGTTTTGCTCAGCAGGCACACTAAATAATGAGATTCATAAGAAGACTGGCAAGTGTTTTTTACTTCACTCGATCCCCAGTGATTCATTGTTGTGCTCAAGGACACTTCAGCAGGGTGGATACTGTATGTTGATGTGGGGGTTTGACTCTGGATCTTCAGACAGAAAGCCCGTCTGCCCCGACTCCCAGTGAATAAATCATTAATGCTTTTGTCTGGAATCAGTCATGTTCCAAATGGTGCTCTTAGTTTCCTCTTATTAGTTTAAATTAGTTGAATATCTGTCTGTCTTTCTTTACACATAAAGAAACGTGGGGCAGAAACTGACATGAAAAAATTAAGTAAAATAAATATTGGATGTACTTAAGAATCATCTTATTCTGAAACTCAACAAGATCACATAACAAGAAGACAGCTGAATATAATATTTTTCTTCTGTTTGACTACCTTTAGGTGAAAAAAAAATTAACTGTTTACCTTGAATTATATTCTTTGTAGTGTGGAGAAGCTTTTGAAACAGACTTTAGACCTTCATTTCAGGAAATGAGGATGTATGGAAGGTACCACTTAATATCAGAAATATATATATATATATATATATATATATATATATATATATATATATATATATATATATATATATATATATATATATATACAAGGTCCATAGGATATTAATTTTTTTAAAAAATGACATGGGTTATGTTGGGAAAAGTCAGTATTTCAAAAATTGTGGTTATGATCCCTATAGACTAGAACATCCGTAATGTCAGTCAGACAAATATATTGATAGTATTTTTTTTCACATTAGCTTGTAGTGATGACTTTTAAAAAAAATCCCTATGGAATACTTACATTTTAACTTAAATGAGCCAACATAAATTAATTAATTGTTATGCCGTCTCGTCATGTTGGATTTCCTCTTTTATTATTTTTATCCTCTTTTATTGCATTTATTTTATATTTTCTAGAAACTTTTTAAACATCGCTTTATTCTTGTTGACTTTTTTATATGTATTTTGTTCTGGCCTTTTTGACTGTCCTACACTTTCCTCTGTTTGGCTTGATTGTTGATATCTATTTTTATTATTCCCTGAATTCCTGCTTTGTCTGTCAAAGCATTTTGCAAACAAGCGTTTTAAAAGGCGCTATATAAATAAAATTATAATTATTATTATGTTTGTGGTATTAGGTATAATGGCACCATGGTAACATTTCTCATAGGTTTACTTATTTGAAGGGAGTGAGCTGGTTATCATGAACACGGTTGACAATACTTTGGCCTCACTACTTTTAATCTACTTTCGATATTAAGCTACCTTTGGCTGTATTTGGTTGTCTCAGTCAGAGGAAGTGGTGAATGAGTTTCCTGCTCTGTCTCCCCCCTCCAGAAACACACACACTCACACACACACACAGTCAGAGCTGAAGTGAATGCAGAGAGAGAGAGGAGGGGAAAGCAGAGCTCAAGCGAAAGAAGGTTAGCAGCCAGCAGCGAGTTAAGAAAATGGCGATCATGCAGGACGAATGCCTCCCCTCGTAGATGCTGCAAAAGCGTTGAAATTCTTTTAGCCTTACAGCCGGCTTTCCTTTCCACTCTGTTGCACTTTATACTTCAATGAGGTGAGCTTGATTTTACGTTGTTTTCTTTATCGGAGCACCGTTTCTTTGTGGGGAGCTAATGTGCGCAGAGAGCCCCGAGCAGGGAGACCGGGGACTGGTGTCGATAAGTTGAGCTGCCGCTGTTGTTTAGTTAGCCGTGACTGAGCTAAGCTAGCTAGCTAGCCTCCTGTTAGGCTAGCTTTTTTTTGGCAAGGCGGCTTGGTTGCATTGCAGTTTGGAAACCGTATCGGCTGGTAAACAAGGGGATGGTGTTTGTCTGCAGATGTTGCTGTTTTTGTGTGACAGGTGAACCGTTGTTGCCAGGTTAGACATACAAGGCTAACTAGTACTAGCATTGGTTAACCTTAGCTAGCCGGCTGTGCGTACATAACTGTCAAAAGAGAAAATTACGCATTTCGTTCGATGTTATTATGTCTAGAGATTTGTTTATCAGTCAACTATTATTGTTTATGAGTTTAGTGTATCGCTTTGTTTAATAAATCCGCATAATCGCTACATTTTCAATAAGACCGGGTAACCAGCCGCTTCGTAACGTTAGCTTTCAGCTAGCATTAGCAGCGATGCTAATTTGACGACGCAGGTTATTCGGCGGAGACGCCGATTGATTGCCCGCCTGTTTGGTAACTTGCAACGGGGACGCTGTCCTAAAAATAGCTTAAAACATTAAGTAGTTGGTGCTGAAACGCAATATTAATGTAAATTTGGTGGCGAAATTATGAAGCTGCAGAGTTGTATTTCGCTCGGGGTGTTTAACACCCTCTATCGGCAGAAAGGTAGAGCAGCTGAGTAGCTTAACACCAGACCTCCGCTCTGCTGGTTTTGCAGGCGGATTCACCCTAACTTTTTTCACCAGCCAGACGACGCTGCAGACACGGCTAAGTCACGTAATAATTTAATTGCATTGACTAATTAGATGCTCCCTTTAGGACAATGTTAGTCTTGGCTGCGCTGGAAAAATACCAGGCTCAAGAGAAGCCATGTTGGTTAAGCTGTAAATCAGGCAACAGCTGAGATAATGGCCGATCAGGACCCGAGCTGTAACTCTGACCTACACACACTCTCACTGTGTGTCTTTATATGTCATTCACACACATACACACACACACACACACACACACGATTTCTATTCACCTTGTAGAGTCCGAGCTTTGGGGGACTCTGGTCTGGCATTGCCCTGTTATGCAGTTCAACCTGAATTTCCTCATGGACTAGTTTAGATACTTTTCATACCGCAATTACCGACAAGTCTCACTGTCAATGCATGCTTGTCCTTGCATAGATTGTGCGGGTGCGGTGCATGCCTTTTGACCTGTGCACCATCAATAATTAATTTGAGACATTTTAGTGGACTCCTGTTTACCATGTAGCATCTGTTTGCATAACCAGGGTTCCCACGAGTCCTTAAGAAGTCTTAAAAGACATTGGATTCATTAATTAAATTTAATTAAATCAATCTTTTAAAAAGTCTTAAAATGCTCAGACAAGGGAAGTCGGATTTTATTAATCGTTTTTCTGATGTTTTTAAAATTTCAAAATAATTTGCAACATCTTTATGTTGTTAAATAATTAAATACATTCCTTAAACTTGTCATGATGGGAATCCAAGCATTGGAATCTCATATGCTTTTTGAGAAACACAATCACCCAGAAAGCTTTCACTCCAAAAAGGTTTATTTTTCTTAGTATTTGACCCCCCCCCCCAATATTTGACATAGATAATGAAACTTTCATAGGAAAAAAAAATCATGTTTTATGTAACAATCAACTTATTGGTAAAATAAAATGGTCCTTTATTTTTGATTGTTAATAATTTGGTGTTAAACTTAAATCTGGTTGGCATTAAAACGTGTTAAATCTATTCTGCCTTAGGCTGCAGGAACCCTGATAACCCTCTCATGTGTTTCTTTTTTACAAGGTGCTGTTTAATCACAGTAAACCAATAAAACTGCAACACTCACATGCAGTGTTTCCTCTTTCTGTAATTGAGGTTTGTTTAAGTAAATGTAGACATAACCTTCCTGTCTCTTCTGAAAGGGTTGTTTCCGGGGAGTTTTTCTTCATCTGATACCAGGGTCTGAGGACATAGGATTTCCTCAGATTGTAAAGCCCTCTGAGGCAAATTGTGATATTTGGCTATATAAATAAAACCTGACTACTTTTTTTTCTCTTTCAGAGATTCGGAATTGAAAGCTGTTGCCACCAAAGAAGCTGAAGCATCGTAACAGGTGAGTGTGCCGCCTTAAATTTACAAATATTTTCCTTTCAAGTTTTAATTCTAGTGATAAAACATTATTCAACCAAAACTAACCCTTCTATTTTTATTCCTTTTAATGGTAATTCTGACTGATAATAATGATAATAAATCTGTAATACCGTGAAACCACAATATTTTTTAAAACGGTTCTTGCACCGTGACAATCTCATACTGTTGTAACCCTCGTGCACACTCATTCTAATAGCATCAGTTTATGGGGCGCCCAGTGGCTCAGCTGGTTGAACGGGCACCCCCTTTACAAAGGCTATGTCCTTGCCACAGTGTCCACAGGTTGGATTCCAACCTGTGTCCATTTACTTCATTTGCTTCAAACCCCCTCTCTCCCCCTTTCACGTTAAAAGTTTTCCTATCCAATAAAGGCAAAAAAGCCAAACTAATTTATATCACCTTTCCGGCTGCTTCTCTTTAGATGATGACCTGTTTGGTCATCTGTATGGTGGACTACTAAAGGGGTGTGTGTGTGTATGCATGTGTGTTGTGTGTGGGTCAGGGGGACAGGGGATGGGCAGCTGCTGCTTATGCAAGCACATGCAGTTCCGTTTGAATTGAATTGGAGGGTCTGGGTTGGTCTAGGCCGCATTGTGCTGAGTAAGCTTTGCTGTTTTAAAATCGCTAAATGAGAAGCCAGAGTCCTGATGTTTTGTGTGTGGAGAGGTGTTTGTGCAGCTCATTGTGTCCATATAGTTGCAGGCACACAATAGAGTCATGGACACAACTAGTCCACCAACCAAGGGCTGTGTTTAATCTGTTTTCTGTTTTTATACCCTAAATCTGTTAATAAGACTTGTTTTCATGCTTAATTTCTAGAATTCGATTTTTTTGGTTTTGTTTTGTTTTGATTGTGTGTACCAGTGGATAGTCTGTGCATCAACTCCCTTCCATCTCATCTCCAGAAGTGTCTGCTGTTGTCAGTGTTTGCAGATGTTGTTTAAATAAGAGATGTTAAAACGTGTGATTGGCCTGTTTGAAATGCTGGTTTAGTCCAGTATCTGTTATATATCTTCATTAATGTATTTCTTGTGTTCCATGGTTCGAAAATGTTAGATTGTGGTTTTGTGAGGTATTTTGTTGTGCTGGTTTGTTTGGAGTCGGTTACTAAAGCCAGTTGATGATGTTTCACATTTTCCAAGCATAATTTGAGACATATTTTCCAGCTGTGTGTATGCAGGGAGGAATACTGCTGAAGTTATGTAAGAGGGAAACTATATTAATACTCTTGGATGTATAGTAACATGTTTTTTTTCACATTACATGTTTCATTTGCAGTTTTATTTCTTTCCCACACTAACACTCAAACGAGTTGTCTCATGAAAGAAAAAGGGTACACATTCAACTTTAACAGAAGCCTTTTACATGACTCTGAATTATATTTCTCCCAATGTAAGGCTACTTAAGTGCTAGATGTGTGTATTTTCAAGTGGCAGCAATTTCTAATTACATAAATTCTAGATAGAAACTCTCTTGTTCCATAAATAACGTGCTGCCAACAGTACAGTGTTGCTTGAGGTTGTTTCAGTTTCAGTTCATGGCTTTTGGAAAGTGGTTTTGCTTTCATGTTTAGAAAAGTCATCCTGTCCTAAAGGTTACAAATAGCATTTGGTGAATGCTCCTATAAAAGGCAAACCACTGTATCATAAAATTGGTACATTTATAGCGTCTGTGGCACCAGTGGGGATTACATCCTTCAGGGCAAAAGCTGAATAAGAGTTTGGTGCTCCTACTCTGAAGCCCTTTAGTTATGCACAAGCAAAGCTCTATTGTGAGTCAGTTTCTAGACAGAGACTCACCATCCAGCTTGCTCACAGATACTCACAGATTCAGTTTATAGCGTGTGGGCTTGCATTTGTAATCATAACACAATGCAAAAATAATGCGTATTTAGTTGTGACTCGTGTTATTTCCTTATTTTGTGGATGAATGTGCCGTCTGGCTTTACTTGAACTCTTGGTTGCCTGACTCCACTCCCCAAATTACTGTTAGCTAAACATGTATTCCTTCTTGTCTAAAAATATCTCTACTGGTTTATTACGTGTTGAACTTGCATATAAAATGACTCCATGCAGCAAACGTCAACTTGAGATCGCTGTGTTTGGAATTTAATATGGCAGTGCTATAAATTCCTAAGGTGTTGCAACATTGCTACATTGGTTGGGGATCAGGTAGTTGACCATTGCTCCTCCAAGCAGTAAAGCCACACCTGCAGATGGTCATGAGACTGGAAAAAACAAGGATCAGAAATTGAGTATTTGATGCTGTTGACCTGTGCATGCACAGACAGGATACAATCCACATGAAGGCAATTTTAGTTTGAGGAAGGTGTTAAGCAGTGTGAATGTGCAAATAATGTCTTTGGGTTTGAGATTTGTATTAAATTAGTTTACCTGACATTATAAGCTGTGTAAAACAGATGAATGTTTTTTAAAAAACTTTGATCTCAGTTCAGTTTTTGGCTAGACAACAGCATGAGAGGCCAGCCCTATAAAAACGAAAGTCTGTTCTTAAGTCAGTGAGTGAATGACTGACTAAGCGATGAAGTTTTGCAGCAATGGTCTGTGTGTCTGATGGTGTGACGTTGCTGTTTTCCCATTGGTCATTGTTCTTTCAAATTGAATAGGCATAGACATGGTGGACAGGCTGACAGACGCTGACAGTCGGTGTTACTGTAACATTATTCCTCTGTAACCAGTGTAACATGGCAGCATGATGGAAATAGCAAGCAATACAGCTAACTAGCAATCTGCAGTCGTTATGTCAGTTTTGGACAAAGGACAGGGAGGATCACTTAATTAGTTTGAGGATCAGCCAGGTCTGTAAGACATTTAGTTAGATGTTGTTAACCAATTTGTGTTACAATGTCAGAGGGGGTGGCGCTGAAGTTATAAAGACAAAAAGAAAATCAGACCCCGATGGAAACTGAAGTGGATATTACACATCAGTGTCTGACTGGGTGCTGCAGCAATGACAGAATTCTCCGTTTGTTAATCAAGGGTGAAAGGACGATTCACAAAGTTTTTGTGTGAGCAGAGCTTGGCTCTGATAGTGGCTGAAGGCAGCACAGCCTCCCCCGGTCACATGGGGACGTTTATCCCTGGGACCGACCAGAGCTGCAAAGGGAGGATGTGTTAATGATCAGCGCTCAGCTCCAGAGAAGAAGAAACTCCCTTCTGCTGTGTGACTGTGTCTGCCGTTAAAATGAGGTGTTCTTCATTTAAATATGTATTTAGACTACATAAATTTCGAGCTGGGCCTCAACAACACGTTTCATACACCTATGGTTCCCAACCTGGGGGTCCTGACCCCACTATGAGTTGCCTTCTTGATTTTAAGTGGTGTTAGAAAACTTCAAGATATACCTTTTTCTTATAAATCTCACAGGCACTGTGAAGACCTGAGATGTATTCACAGAGAGTTCACTTTCTTCTAAACAGCTTTGTTTGCATTGCATTAGAAAAGGTGGCCAAACAAAGGGAATCTCAAAAAAGATGCTTTTATAGAAAGTATAATTTAGGAAATGTGCTGGATTATTACAACAACACTTTCATTGGCTGAACACAGTTGTTTTAAATAACAATTTTAATCAACTGGTGAACTTATTGTGTCCCGACATCCCGACCACCAACCGCAAATAATGGCAAGAAAATCAATTCAGATTTTATGGACTTAACCAAACATAGTTTGGCACAACACTTTATGACAGTCTTATTTACCTCTGTTGTATACTGCTCACTAACAGTTAGATGTCTTTAACTGTATGAAATTTACAAAAAGTAAACTAGACTTGCCAGTTTAAAAGAAGAAAAAAAAGTGTCCTTGAATCCAGAAACAAAATCCTCAGAAATCCTGCTACAGGAAATGCTTTGATCCCAACTTGTCTCACCCTCCCTCTGCCAGCAGGAATAATTTAATAGCATTTTTCAGCCAGAAATATAATATTGTCTGTCTCAGATTACCATGACCTGAAATGAACCCACATGATTTTGACTCACTGTTGCAACAACAGGTTTGGTGCAACTAGGCTGGAAATGCCACATCTTGCAATGTCAGCTCCACAAAGCCTTCGCTGTTGGGTTGTTTTTGATGAGGAGAAACTCTTTGTAATTCACTAATTGAGTGATGGCTTTCCCGAACGGAGCCTCTGTGAGAACATGCTAATGCAAATTGATGCAAATGATGTGGTGTTATACATGCAAATTAGCCACGCGACTACCCTTTGGCTTTTGTTCTGCATGGACAGGCAAGCTCTAAGTGTTTATGTGGATGCTCATGTCTATCAGTTTATGTTTGGGTGTATGTCTGGGGTGTTTGTGTGAAGACGGCTACTTCCACAAGGCTACAAATGCAATCAATACTCTGTTTCCTATAAATTTGAAAGTCCTCGCTGGCTTCTCTGCATGACTCACTACTTGGAGTGCAAAAACACTCCCACAGGGTCTTAGGATGCTTGAGTCTAAAGCCTCAGTTTTCTGATCTCTACCTCCTCAGGAACCCAAATATAGTTTGATTATTTTTAAAGTCTTTCAGCTTTATTTGACAGCTGGCAGAAAAGGGTTCACAGAAAAGGCAAGTGGGTGGCAGCGAAATATGTGCTGCACTGTGAATTTCACAAGGGTAGAGCAGGAGCTTTAAACTTAGCTGAATGCAGCAGACACCTTTTAAATTAATAAAGACAAAGGAAGACGGGTTCAGAGGAATTCGCTTTGTTCACCAGGAAATACAGGTGACCCAAAGCAGGTAACACTATTATTTTGCACACCTCTTTGTAGTTAAATTAAATCTGTATTTAATGTGCTAATTGTACTCTTATCTATTGTGCTACAAAGTTAAACATCACTTGTGACCTTTCACTCCTGTTTTTCTTATCTGTCATCTGTCTGCTGCTCTTTTTCACTGTCATCCCTCCCTCTGTTTCAAGATCGAAAAACCCAAAAAACGTATCTGGTTAACAGTGGAATCAGCTGTCCAGGTTGTTATTTTATCCACTTAAAACACAACAAAGACCTTATTTAGTGATTAGATATTTTTAGAAAGAAGTTCCTTTACGTCTGTCTGGTTATTTATATGTTACGTTGAAAAAAGCTGCCCTCTTTTTCAACTGAAAGGTGTTTTTAAAAGTTGTTTTTAAATTGTATTTTCTAGATAATATAGGATATTACTGGACTAAAACATTACAGAGGTTCAAGTGTGTGGAAATCTTTTCTATTAGTTTGGATGATATGAAATAATGTTTTGACTGTCCAATGTTATACTGCAGTTCGAGGCAGCAAATAACAGTTCTTTCAGTTATTGATTAGTTGTCTACAAAATGTTTTTATAGAAATATGACATTCAGACACTTTTTTTGCCCTCTCAATCATAAAGCTCCCCAAATAATAAATTATTATTAAACAGACAAAAGCAGAAATAATCCCAAATTTTAATAGGCTGGTGCCAGCAGGTGTTTTTTCTTGAAAAGAGAGTGTTTCACTGATGGTGAAAATAGCCAAGTGACTATCGCTTGTTGTTGGGTTTTGCTGCTTGCTGATGTTTCATATTTGCCTGGTGCTGATGCATTATTTCACATTGGATAAATTGACTGGTGTTAAGATTAATCGTTTTCGACAACTTGGACAAAAATCCACTGCAGTTTTGTACATGCTAAACTTACAGAAGACAATGGTTTTCAGAAGCACCTGTGGCCATTCAGGTTAGGTGCTGAGCTTTTAAGGGTAACAACAGAATTACGTCAGTAGCTCACCATCGACAGAGCGAGAGAGCGACAGTGACTATGCAAGTGACTAAGTGCCAACAGGTGTTTATGATTGAAGCAGAGTGAAAGGTTAGCAGTTGAGCTAGTTACTCTAGCAGCAGTAAATGTACAGTTAAGATTACAGTTTGCCCATGAATCAACACTGCAACTGCTCAATACTCAAGAAGTTTTCATGTCTTTATTCCTTGCTGCAGGGCAAAAGTACTGGGAGGCTTTGCTGCTCTCTGGCTCTGTCTTGAGACAGTGCTATGCTGTGCGGAGGTAGCAGAATGTAGATAAATATATTCAGTGCGTTTTTATTGGGTATGAAACTCATCTTGCGCATGTATTGTCAAAAGTTGATGGCTGAGACGTGAGCCTGCACTGAGATACAGCAGACCTCTGTGTAGATTAAATGAGAGCATATTGGGATGCCCCAATGTGATTCGGAAGGATCTGTATCTTATCAGTGCATTTTTGAATCCCGTCTTATGCTTTCTTACATGTTGTCACACAATGTTATAAACAAAAAGCATGATTTGTGGCAGATATTCGGGTTTTATTGTAATGCTGCTTTACCAGTACGTAGAAACTGTTTGTTTTTTTTTCATGTTTGGCTTAAGATGCTATACCACTTGAAGTGGAATTGGTGTTTTTGTTGTGTATTTTAGTAAACTAGTTCTATTGTTATGCTGTAATAGGTGGAATTGTTTGTTTTTGTAGAAATAAAATTTAAGAAAACCTGTTATGGAACTGTTTGGATTCAGACATTTGTTCTTAAATCACAGTGACGCTTATACACTGGGCTGATTTTAACAACTTTAAAGTACGTGAAGTTTACATTGTGCAGCTGTATTATCCAGGTAAAAACCGGTATTGGATCAGGACTCAGTATGAGCAGATGGTCAATAGCAGATGACTCAGATCAGGATCGGGATCAAGGTTGGGGTCTAAAAAACTTCATCGGGACATCCTTAAGAGTGAACCTTTTGTGTGAAACATGCAAGTAAAGAATGCTTGCAATCTAAAAATGGAGGGCAATGGTGAGACGAAAGCCATTGCAAATTTGGTAACACTTTTTTAAACTCCATTCAGACAACGTCTACCGCCGTATTTGTAATGCAAAATGCAAAGCCTGGCCAGGGCAGCATGTCTAACCTGAAGAAATTTAAAATCTTCTAAATAAATATATTGAAATTTAAAGGTTAGGACTAAATTATAGATCTGACATTACAATTTCCTCATCAAAGACATATTGAGTTACCTTTAGGTACTGCCTGTATTGGTTTCAAATGTGAGTGGTGCTGTACCCTAGTAGCAATTCAGGTAAACTGTGAAGGACAGTTATATTACAGGCCATGTTTACTGTGGTTGATCAAACTCGTCAAAGAACAACAACAGAAAGCACGTGGTTTGCACCTGTGCTCATCATCTCTCATGTGACCTATATTAGGGAAGACAGGTTTGGTATATTCATTACTGCATGTTGCTTGTTTTTAGACAATTAAGGAAAGTGCTTTAAGGAGAAAAAGTCATGTGGTTTAAGTTTAAGTTTTAAGTAAATTCTGCCTGTAATAGCTCTTATTTCATTTTTTGATTTGTTAAAATGCAGGCTAGGTGAGGACTGAGTTTGGTGTCGTTTCAGAACCACCTGTCACTTGAAAAGAAAAATAAAATAAACCATAAAATATGTAAGTGCAACTTTGCTATTATCTTCTCTGTTTCTTTCCTCCCCCTGTTTGGCCCGCCTTGTTCTTCTTTATCCCTTCTTTTGCTTTTG